>NC_132794.1:42474003-42774580 GCF_048418805.1 Vulpes vulpes
AGAGCCTTTACTTGGATAATTAGTTGTGAACAATATCAATTATATCTAAGTGGACAAATTTAATTACTACAGAAGACCAATTGATTTTTTTAATTATCATTGATTGCTCAGTGGTTATCTCAGGGTAAAGATTGGTACTTTCTGAATCTTTCATTTAATTGGTTTATTAAGTAGTCTGAAGGTTGACACCAAAGTAAGAGAGGTGAATTTTCTTCCTGCACCTTTTTTATCTCCATAAAGGGTAAGCATCATTTAAGCCTAAGGCATTCAACAACCAAAACAACAGTAACAACAAAAACAGCAATTAATATTATGTTTCTTGTAGATTTTAGGGATCTTCTCACTTTTTGTTTTAGTGGATTTATTAGAGGTAGTGATACTCTAGTTTCCTAATGGTAAAAATAGAACTTGCCATTTTAGCTGGAGCACCACGATGCTGGTATTTTTTTATTCTTAAGTCAAATTCACAGTGAAGCCAGTTTAGATCATAAGGATTATTGGAAATTGATGTGGATTTAGAGAGAGGAGAACTGGATTCTACATTTCAATCTATCCTTACACCCCTCCTCACCTCAGTAATAGCTGGCTGTATGATTTAATTTTCCTGTCTCAATTAGCTTATCTTTAAAATTGGGATAATCACATTTGTCTTCTTTATCAAGCCAAGTCTGTGACAGTACATTAAAAAATATTAAATGTATGCTGGGGCACCTGGGTGGCTCAGTTGGTTGAGGGTCTGACTCTTGGTTTTGGCTCAAGTCATGATCTCGGGGTCCTGGAATCGAGCCCCATTCAGTGGGGAGTCTACTTAAGATTATCTCTTCCTCTGCCCCACTCCACCCTTTCCTCTCTCTCTCTCAAATAAATCAATAAATTTTTAAAAAATATCAAATGTATGTAAATTTAAGGACCATTAATATTTAGAGATTATCATACTATTTGCATTGTTTTGCTATAGAAATATTGTCTGACACCAATTATGTCAGTTATCTATTGCTGCATAAGAAACTACCTCAAACCTATTGGCTTGAAACAACCATTTATTATTTGCTATAAGCCTACAGATTAGCTATGTAGATTGTGCTGGTCTGTGCCAGGCTCAGCTATTCTTGGGCTTGCTTATGCATCTGTGATAAACTGGTGGGTTAGGATGACCCTAGCTGGAATAATTTGGCTCTCATTCACATGATCTCTTATTCTTCAGTAGGCTAGCTCAGAATTGTTCTCAGGACAAAGGAACAGGAATGTGTGTTTATAATGCCTCTTGAGGCCTCTGCTAAGTATGGCACCCCATTATGTCAACCACATTCTAGAGGCCAAAGCAAGATTCAGGACAGTTCAGTTCAAGAGGTGGGACAAATAAATGCAACATGATGATGAGAGGAGCTGTATAGACATGCTGTAAGAAGAGGGAAAACTGGGATCCCTGGGTGGCGCAGTGGTTTGGCGCCTGCCTTTGGCTCAGGACGCAATCCTGGAGACCCAGGATCAAGTCCCACGTCAGGCTCTGGTGCATGGAACCTGCTTCTCCCTCTGCCTATGTCTCTGCCTCTTCTCTCTCTGTGTGTGTATGACTATCGTAAATAAATTTAAAAAAAAAATTAAGAAAAAAAAAAAGAAGAGGAAAAACTGGAGCCATTTTTATAATTACTCTATCACACTAATTGCATCACTTATATTCAATTTAAATCCTTAATTTTTTATTTATTTTACTAGGATAGCGATTTTTGACCTTTTCAATTTTATGTCACTGTGTTATATATTTTTTATATAAATACATATATCCACATCCATGGCTTGTTGCCCATATATAAATCTAGCATAAGACATTTGAATATAATTGCAATTATTGTGACCAACAGGTAAGAACCTGGATAATTTATTAGATATATTTGTATTTATTAATTCTTGTTTGTTATATTAGCATTTGCATAAAGAGATGAACAGAAGATCTGGTTAAAATAACTGTTGGAATTCGGAAGCCCATAAGGTTTTGCACTACTGGATTCCCTATCCAGTAAGGGAAGCATACTTCCCTTCATTACTGGTCTTATAAATAGTCAGATTAAATGAAGAATTGAGACAATATAAGTGGAAAATTCAGATCTCTAGCCCTGCCCTCAAGAAATTTTGTTTTGGCTTTGTTTTATTTTGTTTGAGCTAGAATGAGCCTGACTAGATGTCTACATTGATTAAGCCCCCTAAATATGTGTTTAACTCATGATTTCACTTGGATTTAGGCATTTGGTTGTATGATGCCAAACATCTGGATGTTTTTCCTCAGCAGTGCCAAGTATGCATATATGTGGAGGAATGTTCCAACTTTGGCATTTAGTTGGCATTTCTATATATGCTTTTCAGTCAGATACACTATGTCACCAAAGAAACTCCAGAAGTTTGGGTCAAACAGATGTATTTCTGATTAAGTTTAATTCTATAAACTGTAAATATAAACTATCTAAATTACACATAGGCACTTGGCAATATCCTGTAGATTCTAACATTCTCTTTCTTTATGTTGACATCATGTTCAGGAACATTTAAATATATTTCCATAACATTTTCTAAATGACTGTATTGTAACTTAATGTTATATTTGGCAAACACAACCTAAAATGCAGTAGCTAATAGTGTAAGCTCATTTTATTTGCATTACCATTGTTAACCACTTTCATGTAGTACTTACCAAATGTGTCAGATTATTACGATCTATTTAATGACTTTAATGGATGAGGTGCATTGTTCTTAAATTCAATTATACCCTTTGCACCTCTAGAATTAAGGTCATGTCAGCATTTCTATTATATAAGTGACTGGATTTAGCAGTTTCTAACTGAGCTGTAAAAATTGGCTTCTAAATTCAATCTTGGTAATAAAGGTCACTGCCTGGGGGACTTTTCCCCCCAAATTTAGTATATATATAATTTTATGGTGCATCTCCTGCTTTCTAAAATAATCTTTTAGGAAAAAATTCCATTACGGTCTTCGTGTGGCAGAAGGAAAAGTCCTTAATTTCCTGTTTGCTTTATAAGACTAGGTTTTTCTTCCTTGCTGAGTAACAATCTTTTTAGGCAATTTAGCTTTTTAATATGCTCTCCACGACTTGTTGGTTGAACAACCTTGTGCTATGTGCCTCAATTTGCTTATCTGTAAAATGGACTATTAATGTTACCTACCTCATAGAGTTGTAGTGAGGATTAAATGGGATAATACATGCATGTGTTCAGAACAGACATATTAACTACTCAACGAGGGTTAACTTTTATTACTATTAGATAGGAGATTTAATATGAGTCCATTCAGCATTAGAGAAACATCTGAAAAGAACAGGCCATTGAGGTGAGATTTGGCATTTACTGGGAAGTCTGGAAGAGGCTATTGCTATCAGCTAATTATCGCCTTGTTGTTAATAAATAGTTTTTTTTTTCTTTAGAAATTGTGGCATCTCACTAAGAAATGAGTGAGATCTCCTTGGAGAAGCATGCAGGCAGGGAGGATGAAAGGAACTAAGACCAAGCTCTGAGGAAGAGATGAGGCTGGAAGGATCTGTGGGAGGAAGAGTGAACAGAAAGTGAAGGAGTATAAAGTATAGTACTGTAGAGTACATATTGTGGTTCTGACTCAAACGACTATAAAAATCAGTTGGAGAAAAATCATTTCTGCAAAATGCAGAAGGGCCTGGAATGTCTCACACAGCAGGTATAGGGTAGTGCCTGGTAATTTGCATTTCTAACATTCCCAGGTGATGCTGCTACTACTAGCTGGAGGACCACACTTTGAGAACTACTGTCAGAATGACCACTTCTGCTTGGCTGTGAATAGGCATCAGAGAACTGGAGCAGAGTAGGCATAAGGGAGGATTTCTAAAGATGAAGAATGAAAATAAAAATCATTATTTTATTGCTCATCCCCAGATTGCTTAGGAAGAGAACAAGATTGTATTAGGTGGGTTATGATCCTGCAGTGTTGAAGGATTATTGTCTGTGTTGCTAATGAAATACCCTAGGTGATTCCCTGCAGCTGTGTATAAAATTACAAGAAGATGGACATATTTTCCTGGATGCATGAAAAAAATCCACTTCTTTAATGTCTTAAAAAAATAATTCATTGATATTTTTTATTTTGCATTGACCAAGTGCTCAATTTGTTCCTGAATAGCCTACAAAGAACTTATCCTCTACGAATGGGAAACAAGCTGATCCATTGGTGGAAAAATATGTTTTTCTTTGACTATATTCAGGGCAAAATCACTGGTTTCTTAGTTGTCATGATCTCCTGTTTTGTCACAGGACAGGTCACTGTGTGAGAAACCACACACAGAGGCATTCTCCTGGAGTGATTACACATGACTCTGTGCAGACACCTCAGCACTGATGTACCATATTGCAAAAGACTCCAAAAAACAAAATAAAATAAATGTGATGGGATTCTAAAGACCTTGGGAATCTATTAATTAGATTATTAATATATTTTTGGGGGGAGGGGCAAGATGGCGGAAGAGTAGGGTTCCCAAATCACCTGTCCCCACCAAATTACCTAGATAACCTTCAAATCATCCTGAAAATCTACGAATTCAGCCTGAGATTTAAAGAGAGAACAGCTGGAACGCTACAGTGAGAAGAGTTCGCGCTTCTATCAAGGTAGGAAGACGGGAAAAAAGAAATAAAGACACAAAAGGCCTCCAAGGGGGAGGGGCCCCGAGGAGCCGGGCTGAGGCCGGGGCGAGTGTCCCCAGGACAGGAGAGCCCAGTCCCGGAGGAGCAGGAGCTGCACCAACCTTCTCGGGCGGAAAGGCCTCCTGGGGAATTGGAGCAGGATCCCCAAAAAGGCGGGGATGGCCTCGGGCTCCCGGGGACACTAACAGGCACCTGCGCCCCCGGAGATGCGCCGAGCTCCCTAAGGGCTGCAGCGAGCACGGGGGACCCGGAGCAGCTCGGAGGGGCTCGGACGGCGGCTCCGCGGAGGGGGCTGCGGGGTGGGAGCGAATCCAACAGCGCAGGCCCCGGAGCACAGGGCGCCGGGACACAGCCCAGGATCCGGCCTCCCCCTGGGACAGGCAGAGGCCGGGAGGGCCCAGGACAGCGAGGACGCTCCTGCCCCGAGCTGAGCAGATCAGCGGCCCCGCCCGGAGCCTCCAGGCCCTGCAGATGGAGAGCCCCGGAGCTACTGCGGGAGCTGACTCCAGGGCTGCAGAGCTGGCCCCGCCACTGCCGTTGTTCCTCCTGGGGCCTCACGGGGTGAACAACCCCACTGAGCCCTGCACCAGGCAGAGGCAGAGCAGCTCCCCCAAGTGCTAACACCTGAGAATCAGCACAGCAGGCCCCTCCCCCAGAAGACCAGAGAGAGGGACAAGTTCCAGGGGAGGTCAAGGGACTTAAAGTATATAGAATCAGAAGGTACTTCCTCGTGTTTTTTTTTTTTCTTTTTGATTTCTCTTTGCTTCTCCCACATTCTTTTCCCGTTTCTTTCATTTTCTTTCTCTTTTTCTTCTCTCTTTTTTTTCTTCCTTTTTTCTTTTTCTTTCTTTCTTTTTTTAAATTTATGATAGTCATACAGAGAGAGAGAGAGAGAGAGGCAGAGACACAGGCAGAGGGAGAAGCAGGCTCCATGCACCAGGAGCCCGACGTGGGATTCGATCCTGGGTCTCCAGGATTGCACCCGGGCGAAAGGTAGGCGCCAAACCGCTGCGCCACCCAGGGATCCCTCCTTTTTTCTTTTTCTCCTTTCTTTCCTTCTTTATCTCCTCTCTTTTTCTCCTTTTCCCAATACATCTTGTTTTTGGCCATCTGCACTGAGCAAAATGACGAGAAGGAAAACCTCACCTCAAAAGAAAGAATCAGAAACAGTCCTCTCTCCCACAGAGTTACAAAATCTGGGTTACAATTCAATGTCAGAAAGCCAATTCAGAAGCACTATTATACAGCTACTGGTGGCTCTAGAAAAAACCATAAAGGACTCAAGAGACTTCATGACTACAGAATTTAGATCCAATCAGGCAGAAATTAAAAATCAATTGAATGAGATGCAATCCAAACTAGAATTCCTAACGACGAGGGTTAACGAGGTGGAAGAACGAGTGAGTGACATAGAAGACAAGTTGATGGCAAAGAGGGAAACTGAGGAAAAAAGAGACAGACAATTAAGAGACCATGAAGACAGATTAAGGGAAATAAACGACAGCCTGAGGAAGAAAAACCTACGTTTAATTGGGGTTCCCGAGGGCGCAGAAAGGTACAGAGGTCCAGAATATGTATTTGAACAAATCATAGCTGAAAACTATCCTAATCTGGGAAGGGAAACAGGCATTCAGATCCAGGAAATAGAGAGATCCCGGACTAAAATCAATAAAAACTGTTCAACACCTCAACATTTAATAGTTAAGCTTGCAAATTCCAAAGATAAAGAGAAGATCTTTAAAGCAGCAAGAGACAAGAAATCCCTGACTTTTATGGGGAGGAGTATTAGGGTAACAGCAGACCTCTCCACAGAGACCTGGCAGGCCAGAAAGGGCTGGCAGGATATATTCAATGTCCTAAATGAAAAGAACATGCAACCAAGAATACTTTATCCAGCAAGGCTTTCATTCAAAATGGAAGGAGAGATAAAGAGCTTCCAAGACAGGCAGGAACTGAAAGAATATGTAACCTCCAAACCAGCTCTGCAAGAAATTTTAAGGGGGACTCTTAAAATTCCCCTTTAAGAAGAAGTTCAGTGGAACAATCCACTAAAACAAGGACTGAATAGATATGATGACACTAAACTCATATCTCTCAATAGTAACTCTGAACGTGAATGGGCTTAATGACCCCATCAAAAGGCGCAGGGTTTCAGACTGGATAAAAAAGCAGGACCCATCTATTTGCTGTCTACAAGAGACTCATTTTAGACAGAAGGACACCTACAACCTGAAAATAAAAGGTTGGAGAACCATTTACCATTCAAATGGTCCTCAAAAGAAAGCAGGGGTAGCCATCCTTATATCAGATAAACTAAAATTTACCCCGAAGACTGTAGTGAGAGATGAAGAGGGACACTATATCATACTTAAAGGATCTATCCAACAAGAGGACTTAACAATCCTCAATATATATGCCCCGAATGTGGGAGCTGCCAAATATTTAAACCAATTAGTAACCAAAGTGAGGAAATACTTAGATAATAATACACTTATACTTGGTGACTTCAATCTAGCTCTTTCTACCCTCGATAGGTCTTCTAAGCACAACATCTCCAAAGAAACTAGAGCTTTAAATGATGCACTGGACCAGATGGATTTCACAGATATCTACAGAACTTTACATCCAAACTCAACTGAATACACATTCTTCTCAAGTGCACATGGAACTTTCTCCACAATAGACCACATACTGGGTCACAAATCGGGTCTGAACCGATATCAAAAGATTGGGATCGTCCCCTGCATATTCTCAGACCATAATGCCTTGAAATTAGAACTAAATCACAACAAGAAGTTTGGAAGGACCTCAAACACGTGGAGGGTGAGGACCATCCTGCTAAAAGATGAAAGGGTCAACCAGGAAATTAAGGAAGAATTAAAAAGATTCATGCAAACTAATGAGAATGAAGATACAACCATTCAAAATCTTTGGGATGCAGCAAAAGCAGTCCTGAGGGGGAAATACATCGCAATACAAGCATCCATTCAAAAACTGGAAAGAACTCAAATACAAAAGCTCACCTTACACATAAAGGAGCTAGAGAAAAAACAGCAAATAGATCCTACACCCAGCAGAAGAATAGAGTTAATAAAGATTCGAGCAGAACTGAACCAAATCGAGACCAGAAGAACTGTGGAACAGATCAAAAGAACCAGGAGTTGGTTCTTTGAAAGAATTAATAAGATAGATAAACCATTAGCCAGCCTTATTAAAAAGAAGAGAGATAAGACTCAAATTAATAAAATCATGAATGAGAAAGGAGAGATCATTACCAACACCAAGGAAATACAAACGATTTTAAAAACATATTATGAACAGCTCTACGCCAATAAATTAGGCAATTTAGAAGAAATGGATGCATTCCTGGAAAGCCACAAACTACCAAAACTGGAACAGGAGGAAAAAGAAAACCTGAATAGCCCAATAACCAGGGAGGAAATTAAAGCAGTCATCAAAAACCTCCCAAAACACAAAAGTCCAGGGCCAGATGGCTTCCCAGGGGAATTCTATCAAACGTTTAAAGAAGAAACCATACCTATTCTACTAAAGCTGTTTGGAAAGATAGAAAGAGCTGGAGTACTTCCAGATTCGTTCTATGAGGCCAGCATCACCTTAATTCCAAAACCAGACAAAGACCCCACCAAAAAGGAGAATTACAGACCAATATCCCTGATGAACATGGATGCAAAAATTCTCAACAAGATACTGGCCAATAGGATCCAACAGTACATTAAGAAAATTATTCACCATGACCCAGTAGGATTTATCCGCAGGACACAAGGCTGGTTCAACACTTGTAAGACAATCAATGTGATTCATCATATCAGCAAGAGAAAAACCAAGAACCCTATGATCCTCTCATTAGATGCAGAGAAAGCATTTGACAAAATACAGCATCCATTCCTGATCAAACTCTTCAGAGCGTAGGGATACAGGGAACATTCCTCAACATCTTAAAAGCCATCTACGAAAAGCCCACAGCAAATATCATTCTCAATGGAGAAGCACTGGGAGCCTTTCCCCTAAGATCAGGAACAAGACAGGGATGTCCACTCTCACCACTGCTATTCAAGATGGTACTGGAAGTCTTAGCCTCAGCAATCAGACAACAAAAAGACATTAAAGGCATTCAAATTGGCAAAGAATAAGTCAAACTCTCCCTCTTCGCCGATGACATGATACTCTACATAGAAAACCCAAAAGCCTCCACCCCAAGATCGCTAGAACTCATACAGCAATTTGGTAGCGTGGCAGGATACAAAATCAATGCCCACAAATCAGTGGCATTTCTATACACTAACAATGAGACTGAAGAAAGAGAAATTAAAGAGTCAATCCCATTTACAACTGCACAGGGCGTGCACAAGATACCTAGGAATAAACCTAACCAAAGAGGTAAAGGATCTATACCCTAAAAACTATAGAACACTTCTGAAAGAAATTGAGGAAGACACAAAGAGATGGAAAAATATTCCATTTTCATGGATTGGCAGAATTAATATTGTGAAATTGTCAATGTTACCAAGGGCAATTGACACGTTTAATGCAATCCCTATCAAAATAACATGGACTTTCTTCAGAGAGTTAGAACAAATTATTTTAAGATTTGTGTGGAATCAGAAAAGACCCTGAATAGCCAGGGGAATTTTAAAAAAGAAAACCATAGCTGGGGGCATCACAATGCCAGATTTCAGGTTGTACTACAAAGCTGTGGTCATCAAGACAGTGTGGTACTGGCACAAAAACAGACACATAGATCCATGGGACAGAATAGAGAACCCAGAAGCGGGCCCTGAACTCTATGGTCAACTAATATTCGATAAAGGAGGAAAGACTATCCACTGGAAGGAAGACAGTCTCTTAAATAAAGGGTGCCGGGAAAATTGGACATCCACATGCAGAAGAATGAAACTAGACCACTCTCTTTCACCATACACAAAGATAAACTCAAAATGGATGAAAGATCCAAATGTGAGACAAGATTCCATCAAAATCCTAGAGAACAGAGGCCACACCTTTTTTGTTCTCAGCCACAGTAACTTCTTGCAAGATACATCCACGAAGGCAAAAGAAACAAAAGCAAAAATGAACTATTGGGACTTCATCCAGATAAGAAGGTTTTGCACAGCAAAGGATACAGTCAACAAAACTAAAAGACAACCTATAGAATGGGAGAAGATATTTGCAAATGACCTATGAGATAAAGGGCTAGTTTCCAAGATCTATAAAGAATTTATTAAACTCAACACCAAAGAAACAAACAATCCAATCATGACATGGGCAAAAGACATGAAGAGAAATCTCACAGAGGAAGACATAGACATGGCCAACATGCACATGAGAAAATGCTCTGCATCACTTGCCATCAGGGAAATACAAATCAAAACCACAATGAGATACCACCTCACACCAGTGAGAATGGGGAAAATTAACAAGGCAGGAAACAACAAATGTTGGAGAGGATGCGGAGAAAAGGGAACCCTCTTACGCTATTGGTGGGAATGTGAACTGGTGCAGCCACTCTGGAAAATTGTGTGGAGGTTCCTCAAAGAGTTAAAAATAAATCTGCCCTATGACCCAGCAATTATACTGCTGGGGATTTACCCCAAAGATACAAATGTAGTGAATCACCGGGACACCTGCACCCTGATGTTTCTAGCAACAGTGTCCACAATAGCCAAACTGTGGAAGGAGCCTCGGTGTCCATCGAAAGATGATGGATAAAGAAGATGTGGTCTATGTATACAATGGAATATTCCTCAGCCATTAGAAACGACAAACACCCACCATTTGCTTCAACATGGATGGAACTGGCGGGTATTATGCTGAGCGAAGTAAGTCAATCGGAGAAGGACAAACATTATATATTCTCATTCATTTGGGGAATATAAATAATAGTGAAAGGGAATTTAAGGGAAGGGAGAAGAAATGTGTGGGAAATATCAGAAAGGGAGACAGAACATAAAGACTCCTAACTCTGGGAAACGAACTAGGGGTGGTGGAAGGGGAGGAGGGCGGGGGGTGGGGGTGAATGGGTGATGGGCACTGAGGGGGGCACTTGACGGGATGAGCACTGGGTGTTATTCTGTATGTTGGTAAATTGAACACCAATAAAAAATAAATTTATTTAAAAAATATATATATATTTTAGAAACTTTCATTTCAATGTGTGATGTCTAAACACTGAATGTTACAATTCTCAATTCAATTAATTGACTAAGTTTTCACTTCTTTTAAAATTTTTTGGACTGTTCTATTTGATCTGATTCAGGATGAAGTTGTTTTTCTCTTTGACATAACACAGATGACATTCATACAACTACAGTCTGTTGTTTTCACTCTGCTATTATACACACAGAATCCCAGAGCTGGAAAGTCCTGCAGAACTAATCCTTATGAGTGCATATTGAATGTTCAATATGCACTGTGTGCATATTGTGAATGAATTTCCTTTCCTTCAAAAGCCTCTGATGGGCAGAATCTAAATCTGGGAAAATGCTATTGTTCAGAGCTCTGGTTAGGCAGATATATCAAAGTTAAAGGAATCCAATGGAATAGAGGAAATCAACATAAAACTCTGAAAAAATAAAGACTGAAGAGAAGAACCATTACCCATTTGTTTCAGATATGTAAAAATCTCCAAGCGTAATTTAAGAAAACTACAATATTTATTAACAAAGAATGAGCGCAGTAGATGCCATTCAAAAATCTAGACAACAGACTATTTATGCCCTGATTTAGTATCAAAATATAAATTATTATTATTATTTAAAGATTTTATTTATTTATTCATGAGAGAGACACAGAGAGAGAGGCAGAGATACAGGCAGAGGGAGAAGCAGGCTCCCTGCAGGGAGCCCGATGTGGGGCTCAATCCCCAGGCCCTGGGATCATGCCCTGAGCTAAAAGGCAGATGAAAAAAAAAAAAGGCAGATGAGCTCAACTGCTGAGCCACCCAGGCACACCCCAAAAAGAAATTAGAAATATATCAAATTCCTTTTCAAAATACAATTAATGGTTATAAAGGAATATACAGCACAGTTGATCAGGAATCTCAAAGCTGCTATGATTTCTGAAAAAAAATCTGGCTTACATCAATTGACCAGAAACCATCGATATTAAGCATACAATGGAGATTTACATTGTTCAGTGATCCATATTATATTAATACCAGAAAGAAATTAAGACAAGTGATGATATGACATCTTAGAAAATCAATACTACTACTCTAGAAAGAAATTCTATTTAACCAAATTACGTAGAGCAGTGGCCAGCATAAATATTAGGAAGCAATTTTTTTTTCTTAAAATTCTACTGTAAGTGTAGTTAAACTGGAAAGGAAAATTCAGTATTAAAATAGAATTATGTACAAAGTAGATGGCAATAAATGCCTTAAATTCAGAGATGTGAAGACTGCCCAGGGAAGTATTTATATAAATTGTGGCCTCTGCAGCTGGGCATGCTGACACTGCCAGTACCACTGTACTGGTAAATTAATCAAGGGGCATCATAATTAAGTTTAATGTTCATTGATCAACAATGAATTGTTGCATGTCCTCTCAAAGGCAGGTGAGGTAGAAGATGATACTTTGGCAAATTTATTTATTTATTTTTAAATGGCATTTTATTTTTAATTTTTAAAAAATATTTTATTTACTTATTCATGAGAGAGAGAGAGAGAGAGGCACAGAGACACAGGCAGAGGGAGAAGCAGGCTCTATGCAGGGAGCCCGACGTGGGACTCGATCCCGGGACTCCAGGATTGCACCCTGGGCCGAAGGTGGCACTAAACTGCTGAGCCACCAGTGCTGCCCACTTTGGCAAATTTAAAGAGAATATGGATTTTACAAAAGGTTGGTGAACTGGCTATGAAGTATGAAGATGATTTTAATGGTTATACTCAGAGCATATGATACTGTGTGTCTTCTTACTATTAACTGAAGAAAAAAATCTAATAAAACAAGGGACAAAGTAATGTATGTGCATAACCCCCCCCCCATCCTTTTCCGTATGAAAAATTGTTCATCCTTTCTTTCCCAACTCAGATGATTCTTCCTTTGTGAAGCTTTCTTTTACTCATAGGAGCAAAAATAATACTTCTGTGATCCCAAAGTGTGTGCATATGCATCTACTATTGCACTTATTCTATTTCACTTTAATAAATTGAGTATGTGTTAGTTTTTCTATTTATTAATATAAGAGGAATTCCATGGGACCTTGTCTTATTTAGTTTTGCAGTACTGGGCACGTAACAGTCCATAATAATGTGTATTAAATGGATTTGATTAGTCAATATATGAGAATACGAAATGTTCATGATGTCTCTTGATACTTTTAATTCCAAAGATAAATGGGCTTACAGGCAAAACAAATCTCACAGATCAGATTTCTGTTTACCAAAACCAGCTTAAATTATTCAGGGATCATCAAAGACAAAACTCTAGGAGATCTTGAAAAGTTGGAGAAATCATCTATCTAACCTCAAGATGATAATGAATAAAAAAGCCAGTAACAACTTTTTAATCTTTAAGCAGATCCTGCACTCATTAATAGGTAAAGAGAACTTAGAGAACAAGAGAAAATCTACATTAAAAAAATTTGACGTTTATGTGAATATTTAATTTGGAAATATGTAACTTTTCTTTTTGCATTTTACTGGGACAAGAGATAATGGAGAGACTGTTGACTCTAAATTATTGTAAGTGTGGTCAGTTTCTCTCCCTGTACCCTTGCCTGGTCACACTGATAACTGGTCACCTCGCATGTTTTCCTCTTGAGGGTGAAAAAATATGTTATGGAGGGCAGGTTTAAAAAATTACCTCAATATCTGAAAGTGCCAAAGACATGAAAAAGAATTCAAACACCAAGGGTATATTTGCCACTGGTACTGTTTATTGAACTATTTGTCTAAAACTGTTACCAAAAGATTTTCTAAGCTAAATCTTTTAAATGCTATTTATTTTTTTTAAATGCTATTTAAATATTTGCCCTCTTCAGTCTATAGATGAAACATTTGACTTGTCAAATGAAAGGACTTGAGAATTTTGCCAGTACATACTGTAGCCTTGCCACCATCTTGGTGGTGTATTTCACAGGAGACAGGAGACAGTTTAGGCAAGGAGTTGGGAGCCTGGGATGATGTCTTGCTTCTGCTCTTTGCCAACTAGATCACCTTGGGCAGTTATTTGACCTTTATGTCAGATTTCATATACAGAGTGATGATAATCAACTCTTTCACAAGGCTGGTATGTCGATGAAACTACGTGTACAGAAGCACTTGTAAACTGTAAACTACCATATAAATGTTAGTTACTATTATAGCTTCATCTACCATAATAACATCAGGAAAACGTCATGAAATATGGAGAGTCTATTTCCTTTTTTTGAAATGTGCTCCTCTGCAACACAAGTAATGGAGATCTTTTTCACTTGTTTGGTCATTTTTCCCAATTTTTTTTTTTTTGTGGTAAAATACAAATAATGTAAAATTTACCATCTCTGCCATTTTTAAGTGTATATTTCAGTGGTATTAAGTCCATTAATATTGTTGTGCAACCATCACCACCATCCATTACCAGAACTCTTTTATTTTGCAAAATTGAAACTATACCCAAACAATAACTCTTCATTCCCCACTTCCTGCTTCCTTGTTTTTAAAGATAATTTAAAATTCTTCTTAATTATTATAAGAAGATTTTATTTATTTATTCATGAGAGACGCACACACAGAGGCAGAGACATAGGCAGAGGGAGAAGCAGGACCCCTGTAAGAGGCCACTGCGGGACTCAATCCTGGACCCCAGGATCATGCGCTGAGCCAAAGGCAGACTCTCAACCACTGAGCCATCTGGGCATCCCAAGATACTTTAAAATTCTAATGCTGCTTCCACCCTATCCTTAACACAAAATTCATTGCCAACCAAAATATAATGGTGATAACCTCAATTTTATTTACTACCTTCATTGTTTTGGTCTTGGTAAGAGAGAAGATGCAATGAAGAAATACTGTAATGCAGACTTTGCGTGATAGGAGAAATTTGCCAGATGTAGAAAGGTTTAGTATTTTGCAAACTTCTGGGCATAATGACTCTGCTGGAAATGTATCCTAAGAAAAGAACAAGGGAGGTGTACAGAGTTATCTGATAATATGTAAAAAATGTAAATCCCTCTTCTAAATTCTCAACAGTTGCAGATCAGTTTAAAAATTGATGGTATATAGGGATCCCTGGGTGGCGCAGCGGTTTGGCGCCTGTCTTTGGCCCAGGGCGCGATCCTGGAGACCCGGGATCGAATCCCACATCGGGCTCCCGGTGCATGGAGCCTGCTTCTCCCTCTGCCTGTGTCTCTGCCTCTCTCTCTGTGTGTGACTATCATAAATAAATAAAAAAATTTAAAAAAAAATTTAAAAAAAGAAGTTAAAAAAAAATTGATGGTATATACATCCAGTGAATATCATATAACCACTAGATATCTCATTATAGAATAAGACTTAAAATATTGGGGTATGGTCATGCTATAATATAAAGTTAAAAATTTTTTAGATAACAGTGTAATGATATTATATCAATTAAGGAATAAAAGTTATATGTATATATATTTTATATATATATGAAAATCCTAGTGAGTGTATAGAAAATATTAATGGCAATCTCTGGGTGACAGAATTATTAGAAATTTTAATTTCTTCTTTGTAGTTTTTTATGTTCTGTAATTTTTACAATGACCATATATTACTTTTATAACCAGAAACAAAATGTAATTGAATAAAAAACTCAGGCCTAGGCCACCTCCAAAGCAAACCCAGTAATGAACTCTGAAGTATTTCAGCTATGAACATTTTAAGTAATTGGAAATTGGGAGGACCATAAAAAGTGGTCACTGGGGGGCTAGTATTTGAATGAAAAACCCAAAGAGCTTGTTTCGAATCATGTCGACTTTCACATTACTAATATAATTAAAGCAAGTAAATCAGTTGGGCAACATGCCACTCACCCTTCAGACACACGTCACAGCTGTCTGCATGCTCACTATCTTCACCTTGCTCAATTTTCACAGTTTTTAATATGAATATCAATTCTCTTTTTCATAAACCTAACCTATAAATGCCACAACCCCTCTGAGGGATTTCCCCAAGCTTCATTTTAGGCTCCAAAGGAAAGGATGTAAAAGAGACCTTTCTTTTGTAAAGTGATTCTATAATTCTGTCCAATATCCATCATTTTCAAGGCCAAGTAATCATATTTAATAGATCCTAAATTACATTCTGTCAGGCAAGGATTCCCTTGATGATATTAACCAGAGCAGAGGACTGACAGGCAGAGGCCTAAAAGTAAGATATTGTTCTACAAAGGGCTTATGAGCTTTCTTTTGCAAGGCTTGACCTGACTCAGTTTGGGGTGGTACACGACCTGTGCCTTCACTGCGATCCTTAGCCTCCCCTGAATCACCCACAAACCAACTCCTGATTTCCTGTCTTAAAGTCACTTTTAAAATTAAATTATGTGGCTCATTTTTGACCCTTTCCTTTGAGGAAATTGCCATCATGAATTTATTTCTACATTACTTCACTAGCAAGACCCCAAGATGTATAAGCATGTACCTAGTCTATCTCCATTTTAATCTGCTTATAGGAAATCTGAAAGAGAAAGGCTGAGGGACAGGAGAAAATTGGAGAGATGGCTTCATGTCTTGTGCTGTTTATATGAATGTTGTAAAGTATAAAGTTGGAGATCATTTCTTGACAGGAAAGATTATAAGGTCATGATGCTGGAAAAGAGTACAGGGACAAATTTTCCTTTGAAAAGGGAAGAAATCTTGGATCAGGTTTTCATTAGGAGGGAAGTTCTCAGCACTCTATTGAACATCTCTTTTTATTTTGTTTTATATCTCGAAGGTCTTGAAGAATAAGAAGGTAAAAAAGAATAAGTATTTCCCCAAATTAAACAAAATTTAAGTTTTTAAAAAAGTTTATTTATTTATAATGAAAAGTTTATTTATAATCTATACACTCAACGTGGGGCTTGAACTCATGACCCTGAGATCAAGAGTCACATGCTCTATGACTGAGCCAGCCAGATGCCCCACAAAATTTAAGTTTTTAATGCTTCAGTTATTAAAGTAGTTCAAGCACAGATCTTCAATCAAAATACAACTGTTGAGCTCTTGCTATGTACCTGGTCCCTAAGGACTTTATAAACATTAACTCATTGCATTTTTACAAAGACTCTGTAACTTGCAGATAGATTTATTCCAGTTTTAGGGGTGACACCTACAAGTCAGCCATTTCTAAAATTTTAGAGTGGCTTGGACTCTAACAGTTTAGAACATTCTTAAATTTTGATCATCTGCTTTCCCACATAAAATTGCTTATTCTTGTTCTGTAAAAAATAATCCCAACCCAGTTGCTCCAAACTTTAAAATATATGGATCTTGTAATTCTTGCCTAAAGAAAACTGTGAGAACATGAAAGGGTAGAGTAGGAAAGAGGGAATGATGGCAGTTAGTGTTTAACATTTTCAAACAGGAAGTAGGATGATGAGCGTGACTTAGTGGAAGAAAAACAAAAATATCAAACCATTATCAAGATATTTGTCCTATGATTTTGGGCAAAAATAAACAAAAGAACCAGTTCCAAATTGGATAATTTTCTCATGTTTCTCTTTCTTTTTTTTCTTTTTTTTTTTTGTTTCTCTTTTTTTAAGTTCTCAAGTTTCTTTGTCTTTCCTTTGCTCTTCACTAATTCTTTTATTTTTACTCACAACTCTCCCTTCTTATTTTTATCTTACCATCACTCTTTCCCTTGTTTTTTTTCCTCTGCTTAAAAAAAGATAAAAAATAAGACAAAATAAAACCTGACTTTTGTGCTCTCCCTTTAAGTGCAATAAAACACAGGTACAAAAATGGAAGGAAGGAACTGGCTGGTTTCATGATCATTTCTTCAATCTTTCATCGTCATTAATTCCTCTTGCTACTGTCTTCTTCCTTACTTTCTCCTTTCCAATATGTCACTTCCTTCTTTTCAATAAATCACTATGGCTAAGATTTAAGGGCACTTCACCACATTCTGATACACTACAGTGGTTTAATTTTCATATCAGTCTAACCCAAATTGATTTCTCATTGACAGAGCTCAGCTGCCACCAACTTACTTGCTGTGTTCAACAAATGGAAACTCTCAGCAAAACCTGTATTATCGTTTATTTCCACAATATTAAACAAGCTGTAATGTAGTGATGTCTCTAATTTTTTAAATAACAACACAATTATTAGGAAAAATTCACAATTAGGAAAACTTCACAATTTTCCAGAGAATGAGGATGGATTTCAAAGTAAGTAATTATTTAGAAACTAACCATCAGGTCTCCAGTAGAGTTTGATCCATTTCTATTCATTTTGTTTGGACATGTTAATATATTATCTACCTTCTTCTCGATGCTCTTATTATTTAAAAAAATAGTGACACTCTTTTATCTTTTAATGGGGTTATGTTAAATGGGTTTATCTATTTTTAACTCCACCGAATAAACAATTACAGCTGTCTGTATGTGTGTCACATTTTATATCTTTCAGAGAACTTTCATGGCATTATCTATCTAATCCTCATTAAAACACTAAACACATGCTGGGCACTGTGATAGGTATTGTGGTCCAGATAAAAATGTTCCACAGCTCCTTCTTTGACATCCTAGGAGAGAGATTATGGGACACATGTAACAATTCCAGACAGACTAATGTATTATGGATTTTAATAATTGTACATATAAGGTACTACATGGACACTGGGTACCTAATTATTAATCATATTTTTCTCTGGTAGTATTTGCCATATTATATTTTAATTTGGTATGTAGTATTAGTCCGTTTCTCCCACTAAATTGTGATAGAGAAGACATGTCATGCACCTCCTGCATTTCCATCATCAAACACAGGGCCTTGAACTTGACAACCAGTTACTCTTCAATGAATGGATGAATAAAAAGGATGGATATCTATAGATATATAGCTACATGGACATTCATTTTATCTGTTATAAATGGGTGTTTAAATATGTAGATATTATATAGATACTATACATTGATTTATATGATATACATAAACACATGTATAAATTATATATACACAATGTATATATATAATATTATTAAACATTATTATATATAATATCTATCTAACATATATATGTTTAAGAATTCCAGGAAAGAGGATCTTTTATGTAATATGAGAAAAGATAGGTTTTTCCACCAATAAAAGTACTATTGTTTTTCTGTTAATACAAAGTCAATATATAATTTGGAAGGGGACAAAGGAAGAGCTATTTGACATAGGATGTAGGTTGCATGGAAAATACCCAGTCAAGTTTCTAACAGGGATTCATTCCTTTCTTTTGCTCTTTGATATGTCATATTTGGAAAAATGTTGGGCTTTATGTAGTTTTACTTCAACAGATGCTGAAAATAAGATGAAGATACTATTCCTTTTTGTGGAAGTGTTGCCTAAAGAACTCTTGTATGGCTTTTTAATCTAGATACAGTAAAATACTTTTCAATGCCAACTTTATTCATGACACATCAATTTGGTTGCAATGTTTACCGTGTTTCTGTTCCTCTAGTTCTGGCCCTTGAGCTCCTAACCTGCACTGATGAGTTTTTCTTGTTCAAGAAGAGGGATGTAATATGGACCTTAATGGGATCAATGAGGACCCCCATGCCATCTCTGAGTGGTTCTTCTTGTTGGTTCTACTAGGATGAGTTTTAGTTATTTTTCTCTTGTTTTCCAGGGACTGGGTACCCTGTGGAAAAATGACATCATCTGCTGGCCCTTCTTATTGACCATGTGCCTACACTGACCCTATCAATTGCCTCTAGCGAAGATCTCTACTCAGCTATCTGCACTGGGCCTACCTGCCATAGACACCTGCTCCCTAGGTGTCAGGAGTCCACTGTGTCTTCCTTGTCGCTTCTCCTTTGGCCTGATTTGTTTCAGGACTCACATCTCCTTTCATAAAACAATCATCATCTGGCCATGATGACCTCCTGTGTGGAACTCTGACTCTCTTTAGATGCTGAACATCTCGATTTTTTCCAAGTGGTTCAACCTTCTCAGTTTTTCTTGCTCAGTGTTGGTTAGGATAATAAGAGAAACTCAGATGCACTCCTCTGTTGGAAAAAGGGAGAGTTAACCAGCTTTTTAGGGTCAGCAAAATGATGACTTATGCAAAAACCATTTAACTGTACTCTGATAAACATGAAGAACATCTCATTTTACCCAGAGATTATTAAGGCCAGGAACTTAGGATCTGGGACAAAATCTCGGAAGGATCCCTTACAGCTCTTGTTTATGATCAGACTCTCCCTTCAATGTATGCATGCATTCCTTGGCTGATAGGTGAAAGTGGGAAAGAGGAGGAAGGTAGTCCTAGCTTATTTCTGTGTTGTTTCTCATTTGTTCACCATTGACCTTTGTACTTTGCTGCATTGTCCCATGTAGATCCTTGATATGCTGAAGGTATCAGTCAAGATCTCAACAAGACCCAGAAGGCACACTTAATAGGGCCTTATTCAGGGAGTTTAACAAAGAGGCTATTTATAAAAGTGTAGACAGTTTCAAGGGAAACCAACAAAGGATAGTGATGTATCCCCAGGGCTAGGAACAGTGGCAATCTTCATCAGCCATTGGCTTAAAGGGATAAAGGAGGGAAAAGCTACTAGAACCCTGAGAGCCATAGCTGTAGTATAGTGTGGGCTATGGCCTTTTCCAGAGGGAAGGTGCTAATGCCAAGCCTTGGTCATGCAAAGAAGGACCTCTGACCTCACCCTGCTTCCTTTTCTTCCCATCCTCCCATCTGCCTCTTGCTGGTGCCTCCCATTAACCGAATCTAACCAGAAAGTAGAGGGGATGGGAGCGGAGATGATGCAAAGTACAGGTCAGCCTCTCTTGGGACAGAGCAAGTTGGGGAGGTTGAAAAGAGCATGCGGGGCTGATGCTGAAAATATCTGGCACATCTACTAATTGATCGTCAACTGAAGTTGCCTCTTTACACAGTAAGAGAGTTTTGATGCACTGAGTGGAACATGTCTTTAAAATCTCTTAGAAGCTTATGTAGCCATGTTTTTCCATGAACACATTTTTTTTTCTATAATAGTCCAATAATATGATAACTAGAGGATTCCCTACAGCCTTATGGTCTCCCTGGATCTCTGGCTTGGAGATTTGTCTCTTAGTCCTTCAGCCCCCAGCATCTTGATCATGTGGAAGTCACTCCCATGGTAGCTGCATTGGTGACAAAACTACAGTTTTCTTTGATGCCCCTTTCCTTTCAGTGATGGATATCAAACAACAAACCAAATTCCTTTCTTTTTGTCTAGAGATTAACCTTCCTTATGCAACAGGTCTGATAAATATTGGAAGCCATAGAGGGTTTTCTCCCTTTTCTCTCACCTTAACACACACACACACACACACACACACACACACACACACACACTTGTGGAGAATATAAAAAAGCAGAGCCTTGATCTTCAGAGAGAGAAACAGATTCTCTGGATGCAAACTGAGAGATTGCTGAATTGAGTGGCAGGAGACCCCCCTAGATAATAGCCTCTTCTGAGCTGGCACAGTTTTATGATTCAGCATTTCTTCTGGAGATAATTCAGTGAACTCATACACACCAGATCCTAAAGGGCTAGAGAAATGTGCTATTGAGCTCTGGATATAGGCTCTGAAACTAATGCAAGCGTG
This sequence comes from Vulpes vulpes, assembly GCF_048418805.1. Lineage (NCBI taxonomy): Eukaryota > Metazoa > Chordata > Mammalia > Carnivora > Canidae > Vulpes > Vulpes vulpes. Next base: position 42,495,420 of record NC_132794.1, read on the forward strand.
GGGAACAATATTGAAAGCAAAGGATATCACTATTTTTTGGTGCATAAAATACTTAAATTCTGTCTCAACAGGGAGTAGGGAGTGTCTATACTTTTCTAAAGGAGAGGCTTGGAGATGGTGCCCTCTACTTTCCATTGTGCTACAGTCTCTCGCCACAGTTGTAAAGGAGCTATAGCAGGGCTGCTTGGCCCCCCTGTAGACATCTGCATCTGGGGGAAACCTGAGGTGGGTGTGGCCACCCAGTGCATGTGGGGACATACCTACAAACTTCAGGAAGAGTCTGATTAAACCATGGAGGGGAGATTAGCACCAGTGCTGATGCCTAGGCAGGGGTTCTGCTGAGAAATGCTTTGTAACCTGCTCTCATCCTGAGAGCTTTGAGAACCTGTCTTCCCAGACTGAGCAACATGTAAAGTTCTTGCACCATGAAATCCTGGGGACTATAGCATGTGCTAAGCACCATGTTTTCTATGGCTCTGACAACTAATGTTTTTTGTACTCTTGGTCTGTGGGGTTTTGTGTTCATTTCTTTTAGACTTAACCAACTCACTTGGTTTGCTCGAGACTTTACCAGTTTTAGCACTGGAAGTCTGGTGTTCCAGAAATCCCTTCATTGTTCACCCAAATTGGAATCTTGTGACTGTGAGAGATGTGTGTGTCGGAGGCGAGGGGTGCTGGACTGTGGGTGTCACATACCTGAGAGTCAGAACCCACAAAGGTCAGATCTCCTCTAGGGGTGTGGCTGCAATATCATGTCCTTCTTTACCAGATTCCCAGGGACCATAAACTGGATATATTTACTCCTGTCCCACAGAGCACTTTGAGTGGTTGTTGTTGAGGTCCAAGTGTAATAGTATATGTTAAAGCTTTTTGGAGATTATAAAGCACTATGCAGACATAATTACTTTGATTGCATCATGTTTTCCTTATTGACTATCCCTGATGCTGAGCATATGTGGATCTTTCAACTTTGGGAGAGAGAAGGAGCTAATAAGTATTATTAATTTAGTATATTAAGTAATAATTTAATACATTTATTAACAATTTAATGTATTAAAAATAATATTAAGTACCTCCTGTGTCTGCTGAACATTATGCTAAGTATTTTATATACATCATTGCTTTTTTAATCCCTCTAAAAATTCTGTGAAGTAGTTATTGCCCCTAAAGTTAATTTCCTTAATACAAGAGTCCGTTCTCTTTTGGTGTGGACTCAGTGCTGATGAAAGCAGGTAAGCCAATATAAATAAGTTACTTGGGCTGGCTCTCAGAATTGGCCTGCTATTTGGCATATGAACATAAATTCTCTGTGAAGACCTCTAGCTCATCAGCCCTTGGATAGGTTGAAGCCCAACCTGCTCTTGGTGGCCTTGCTCAAACCTTGAGGTTTGCAGGTCTAATTTAGAGCCATCTTGAGCCATTTGGCACAATCTAACATCCTGAAAGGCATAGGAGTATGGGCTTAACTCCATTGTATTATGCACATTTGAAAGCTCATATATCTTTCCGTGGTAACTAAGAGTTTTCATATGTCAACAGAGTTGTTGTATAGATGTGAAAAAAATAATTTTCTGAAATACGTGTTATATACAATACATAAAATATACAACCTATTTTCATATTTCATTCAATTTTTATTTATTTATGATCAAGTTATTATTTCATCCAAGCATTCGTTTTTATTTCCCATTGGATTAAATGTATTTTTAAAATTCAGAAGTGAAGTTCATTTCTTACCAACTCACCCTTTACCTGTTAGATTTATTAAAGCCCATAGATTATCAATGATGCATTTGATATAATAATTAAATCATGATGTTAAACCAGTTTCCACCAACAAGAGATGTTGTTTTCTCAGGGCACTTGGATCCTATGTTCAAGGCACCGCTTGCTCAAAGAGGGAATCTGAAGGAAGATCTTTTACTTCGTGACAGTAACTAAGTTTGAATTATGTTATCCAAAGGAGAAATTTCTCTCCATTAGTCAAAGTGCCCAGAGCTTTCAAAGAAACCAATTTTCCATATATTTAAGACTCTTGTGTATACATTTAGTACCTTTCGATGAAATTTCTTACCCACAAAAAGTAGTAAAAAAAAAATTGCTGTATTTCCTCCTAAATGTTGTTAAAACACCTTCTTAGGAAATGGATTATGAGTCTGGGCCAAAACTTTGTTTCAGGCTAGTCACAAGGGATAAAACCTTTAAGTGTGCCAATTCAAGATTCTCTTTAGGGATTTTATAAGAAAAGTGAATGGTTGATTATTGTTAAACTGGGTACAAGAAAAAATATGTCTGGTTAAAGATTATTAGGCTGGCCAGCCAGCTGGGTGGGTAACCCTGGCTTCCCAGAAGTCCTTAATCTTATTTAGGTCTATCAGAAAATTGCTCAAGCATTTTAACAGCAACACCAATTACATCCCAAAGGAGGTTGTGAATTTTATCATCCAAAAAAGTTCTGCCCTAGACCAGGTTTGGGACAATTTTTATTCTCAATGTAAATATAATTTCTGTGCCAAAGCATTATCATCAGTTTTTTCTTCTAAAGTAATGATTTTTTTTCCCTTAAAATTTGATTTCTGGTGGTTAGCCCTTTTGGAATCAAACTATTTATTACCTTAAAAGAGTATTGTAAACCTCGAAAAACAAGAAAGCTAGACAAATGCAACACTTTGGAGAAACAGTAAGATTTCATAACAAAAATAACATTAATGTAAGCTACCGATGTAATTTGAAAACAAGCTAGCAGTGTCTAGATCTACCTACCAATTTATAAGAAGTATCTTACAAATTGTATAGTAAACTATACCCTTAAGGAGTAGTAATATCCAAACCATGGGAAATTCTACAAGATTCCAAATAGTTTCTTCAATAAGCACATTGCAGGGATGGAAGGGGGAGGGATAGAGGGAAGAGGGAACCTATAAAAAAACACTGAAAAGACTTACCAATCAATTACAACATGTAGATCTTATTTGCATTCTGATTCAAACATACCACAAAATAAAATATTGACATTCATAAAGCAGTTGAAAATTTCAACTAAAGCAGTTGAAAATTTCAACTCTTACTGGAAAATGTAATGATATTAAGGGATTATTAATTTTTAAATCGCAACAATGGTCATGAGTTTATATAAAATCAACTTTGTGGTTTAGAAATACACAGTGAAAAGTTTGCAGATGAAATATATGTCTAAGATTTGCTTCAAAATAATACAAGAGGAAGAGAAGTGGGTGGGGAATAGATGAAATATGATCAGCCTGAGTTGGCAGTTACTGAAGCTAGGGGATAGGTATATAAAAGGTCATCACACTCTGCCTACTTTTTGCATATGTTAGAAACTCTCTTTAATAGAAGGTTTAAATAAAACAATGACAACAGGACTGATTCGCCAAGCTGTCAGTTCTTTCATTGCTTTCCTGGCTAAACTCCTAGTCTAGAGCCTACCGCTAGTTGAGCCCTTTTCACAAAAAAGGCAGGTTGGGGGGGCAGCAATGCCAATTATGGCAGATGTATAGAAGTCATGCCCTAATATAATGTCAGTGAAAACCCATACTTTAGGGCATAACATAAGAGAATGAAATCATAGCTAGACACATAGAAATTATTGGCATGTGGGGCACCTGGGTGGCTCTGTTGGTTGAGTCTTTAGCTCAGGTTATGATCTGAGGGTCCTGGGATTGAGCCCCATACCAGGCTCTGTGCTCAGCATAGAGTCTGTTTCTCCCTCTCCTTCTGCCTGTTGCTCCCCTTGCTTTTACACTCTTTCTCTGTCTCTCTCTCTCTCTGTCAAATAAAATCTTTAAAAACAATGGTTGTCATTCTGTGCATTGTAGTGAAGGGGTAGCACTCATATCTCTCTTAGGTATTTCCTAAATTCCTATTGCCTTTTTTTTTTTTGAGAGAGAGAGAGAGAGAGAGAGCACATGAGCACATGAGTGCATGAGTGGAGAGAGGGACAGAAAGAGAGGGAGAATCGTAAGCATGCTCCATGCCCAGCATTGAGTTCAATGCAGGGCTTGATCTCACGACCCTGAGATCATGACCTGAGCTGAAATCAACAGTCAGACGCTTAACTGACTGAGCTACCCAGGTGCCCCTACTTTCTATTTTTTAATTTAAAAACTTGATGGGGTTTCTTGATTGTGTATAAAGAGAAGGGAAACAAGTGAGAGAGAGTATGGTCCCAAGTCTGGCCAGAGACAGAACGGCTCTTACTTAATTTAAGAGGTACTGGGCCACTTATAGGAAGTAATTAGGATTCCGAATCAAATGCTGGACAGATGTTACCAAAATGAGGACCTTTTCTAGAAAGTTGATTAGCATTCACCTTCTGACAGAGCATGTGGAACCGTCTTCAACTAGGCTTTTATATATTCGCCTCCCTCCTGGCTTCTTTCTTGTAACTTCTCCTTCTTCCTCCATTGCACTCTCTTTTTCCTTATCTATTTCTTCTTTTCCATCAATGTTTCTCCCAAGAAAGAAATCTTAGTTTTGGCTTGCAGTAAGCTTGAAATAAAACTCCAACGTATCTTAAAGTCAATTTGTCTGAGAACTTAGTTTTTAGTTTGTCACATGAAAAGAACTAAATTGTTCATTGGCACATAATAAAAAAAACAGGAATTTTGGAGTTTCAAGTTCAGCCACTCATGGTATGTAGTTGGAACCTTGTGGAGGAAAAGATGGAGAGAGGAGCCCAACAGCAAGGCCAGAGATGGAGACTCTGGAGGGATGCAACCAAGGAGAAATTCTTTTGCCTAACATTCAACTTGATTTCCTTTTCTGAGCTGTGTTATTATGACTTTTATCAGCAAATGACAGCAAATGACAAACCCATCTTTCTAATGGCATAGGGCAAAAACCTTGCTTTTTCTTGTTTTTAATACAGATTTTATTTATGCATTTATTTGAGAGAGAAAGAGAGAGCAGGGGGAGGGGCAGAGGGAGAGGGAGAGAGGGAATCCCAAGCAGACTCCGCGCTCAGTGTGGAGCCCAATGTGGGGCTCAATCTCACGACCCTGAGACCGTGACCTGAGCTGAAATCAAGAGTCAGACACCTGACTGACTGAGCCATCCAGGCACCCCAAAACCTTGGTTTTATTCTTGCTTCCTCTCATTCTTTTACATCTACATTTGATTCATCTGCAAAGCCTGTTGGCAGACCTTCACTATATATCCATAACCTATGTATGCTCCTTACCACCACACTGCAGGACAGTGGTTCCAGTCACCAGCTCTAACCTGTATAGTTGTAATAGCTTCCAAATTCATCATCCAGATTCTACCTTTGCCCCTCTCAGTCTCCTCCCACCCAAGGAGCCAGACAGATAATCCTTCTAAAGCAAGTCAGGTTCTAGGACTCCTCTACTCCAAAGCCTGCATAGCTTCCCAACTCATTCTGAGTAAAAGTCAACCATCACACTGACCTACTGGCCTGCCCAACCCATGTCCAACCCCTCTGATCACATTTTGGCTCTTCCCTCATTTATTCCCATTGTAGTCACATTGGCCTCAGCCTGTTCCTCCATCAAGGGCTGTGCATTTGCTGCTCCCTCTGCCTGGGACATCCTTCCCCAGATATGGGCATGGCCCTCTCCAGCACCTCCTCTACTCAATATAAAGGCTCCTCACTGAAGCCTGCTTGGATTAGATATTTTAAAAATCGACTTTCCTCCTAGCGCTCTGCTTCCATTTTCTCTGCTTTATTTTTCTCTGCACACTTATTGTTACCAGACATACTCTATAGTGTCTTATTTATTGTACCTGTTGTCTGAGTGTTTTCCCTGGAATGTAGGTTCTGCCTGGACAAAGATTTTTGTCTCTTTTGTGTGCCATTGAATCCCTGGAGCCCAAACAGGGATAGTAGGAACTCAATAAATAATTGTTAAATGAATGAATTCTCCAAACTAACGAAATCTGGCATGTACAACATTCTTACATGAATAGGAGCTTTGGGGAATGGGGCAAAGTGGCTGAGTGCAGAGGAAACAGGGCAATGGTTTTGAGGGCCAAGATACTGAGCTGGTAATGCCAAATGCTTAGTGGCAAAAGACATTTCAAGTGAGGGGTGACAATGGAACATGAGGCCCCAAGAAGGACACTTGTTAACCTATCATCCAGACAAAATCTGGTATCTCCCCTTCTAGTAATCTTTCAACCCAGACAACACCATTTTCAAGGTTGTCTGCCACTCCCGGACATAGAAGGAGGGCCTGGATTCAGTCCTTCAGGGGTTTCACCCAGATTCTATGATGATACTCTGAAGTATCTGGGGGTGCCTATGTACCCAGGAGGAATATTGACGATGCTAAGGCCTGGCTGGAAGCTTGCCAGAGGACTCAGTGAGGTCCCTGGCATGTCTATGTCTGTGTGTGTTGGTGTAGAAGTCTGGGAGGTGGGATGGGCAGAGAAGAAAAATCACCTTTTAGCTCAAGGCAGCACTGGTCTGGAACCCAAATGAGATTTGTAGGAAGATCACCTCGGGATCTCTAGCAAACCGCCTGCAAGAGTGGAGATGAGCTGCTAGATAGCCAAGAGGCACAACTGGGGTTTGCCAAGCTTGAAGAGAAATAGGGGTCAAGCTGCAAACAGTAGGAACAGCAGACCTTAGTCAGGCAACAGCAACTAGGTGGATAAATGTAAGGTCCTGCAGACCAGGGAGCTAGGGGACGTCATGCTTGAGACTCCTGACTCCACCTGCCACGAGACTGCAAAGTTTTATGATGACAGCTCAACACTGTATATATTCATGTATTCAGATGCTATCTTGCAGAGGAGCCAGGAAGTGAGGTGGAAGACAGAGGAATCACCAAGTACCTTTATCTAGAAAGGTGGAACATTAAACAAAGAGATTCTAAATAGTTGCATTGTGCCAAGGTTTAAACCAGATTGGGCTTTTAGGTTTTTTTTTTTTTTCTCCTTGCTACTCAACAGTTGAAAGCTGACAAAAGATGTTTGTCTAATTGCCTAAGAATACCAATTTTCTTTTTACACATCTAAAAAGAAGAGTAGGTAAATTATAACCTCATAATATGTACGTGATTGTTGATGTACAACAATCAACAAACTATAAACCCTGTGTGTAGTTTGTTATTATAGTTAGTTATAGTTAGTTATTATATTTAAAAGCTTCTGGCTTTTTTGGAACATTTTAAAGAGGGTGGGATGTAGCCCCAAATAGATTTAGGCTTGAGCCTGGCCCTTGCATTCTGTACCCTCCGTGTAGGAACTTGAGTGAGTTACTTAACACGTCTGAGTCATGGCTGTCTGTAAAATGGATTTAATACTGCTTTTTGTTTCTTTAGATTTTATTTATTTATCCATGAGAGACACACAGAGAGAGCCAAAAACAGGCAGAGGGAGAAGTATGCTCCCCATGGATGGCTCGATGTGGGACTTCATCCCAAGACAGCCTGAGCCAAAGGTAGACACTCAACTACTGAACCACCCAGGTGCCCTGGGCATTAATACTGCTGACCAGGGTCTTATTCTGAAATTAAATGGCATCTGAATGTAGAGTTGCCCAATACAGGGCTTGTCATGTGGTAAATACTCAACAAATGTCAATTTTCTTTTCTTCCCATGCTGAATAATTTGCACATTGACAAATGACAAATTGTCTCCTAGTTAATTTACTACAATTAACTACCAATAAGTTGATCTTAGTGTTTGATGGGATCATCCAGATTAAAATATTGATAAGTGAAGACATGTTTTTTATTTTAATCCAGTTCTATCCATGACCTGTGTCTCTGTGACTCTTCCTCTGTACCCAGTTATGACTAAAGGTACGGAAGACAGCTCAGCCATTTGTGTCAATGATTATTCATAAAGCACAGGGGGTTGGTGCGTGGGAAGGGAGAGCACTGGTCACTCTGTCTATCCACTTAATTTCCTCTGTCTCTCACCACAGGGTGAAACGAGACTTTCCTCAAATCCCTTTGCACTACATCCAATCTCAGGCTTACAGTGGGAGTATAACTACAGAGCAAGGGACTTTGGGTTCAATGGCCACATTCTTGGGGTCCTTCTGAGGTCTCCCCAACTACCTACCTCAACCAGATGGGAACTCAGGGCAAATAGCTGCTTACAGCTGCTGGTGGGGCATTTTCCACAGGAAGCTGATATTTTCCATGGACATGATTTGACTTTCTTCTTGCTTTAGGTGACACCTCCTGAATAAGGCAGAGCTCCTGTGGTGTCCCCCTGTCTGAGACAAAACATTTAGCTTTTGTTTCAACTCACCCAAGCAACTCAAAGCACAAGAGCTAACGATTGAAAGATGAGGGGAAGAGGATTTAACAAATCATTTGCTAGATATACATATATGTATTTATATAAATATTTACTTATATTTATTAAAAAATATTTTTAATATATATTTTATTATATATATTTTAAGTAGGCTACACACCCAGTGGGGAGCCCAACATGGAGTTTGAACTCATGATCCTGAGATTGAAACCTGAGCTGAGATCCAGAGTCAGACACTTAACTGACCGAGCCTCCTAGGCATCCCTGCACAATATTTTTAAATGACATTTTCTACTCCATGAAAATAGGATTCCTTAGAACCTCATAAAATAGATATAAATACACGTTGTTGGATTGTTGGGTCTGGCCTCTCCTGGGCTGTACTTTATGTGGTATTATCTGGTAACTAATGGGTATGGGGCAGTGGTGAGTGAGCAAAGAGAGGAGAGGTTAAATCTCCCATCTGCATTCTATTTTATTTTGCAAAAGATAAAATGAAAATCTGCTTTATTTTCAGGTCAAGGCTCTGTGCTTTCTTCCTGACAAATGACTGAGGCAGTTTGAGCAGAAACAAGTTTGGCATTTGACTCTCTGGATTTCCTCCATCTGTTTTTATCTTCTCTTTAGTCCCTTGGAGCTTAGGACTGTCTGTCTGGTCCTGAGGAGATTGTGAGCTGGACCCCATCCCTCATGGATCCCAGGCACCTGCTTTGCTCTGCCCTGCCCTTAGTCTGTGCACACTGATGGTGTTCATGATTCCGTTTGTTGTCCCCAGAGGATGATCTCCCTTTGGAGATATGAGTGGAAACCATTAGCCCCAGGGGGCTTGCTGGGGGTAAGGAAACTGAAGTCAGTGAGTGGGTGAGAGGGAAAAGAGACATAATGCTTGAAAATGTGATAAAGTGATAGGATGTTAGATCAAGTTGGAGCACTAGAGCCAGGGAAGGCGGAACCTGGAACCTGTTACAGCCATACGTGGGTTTGGCTGGAGCTTGGTCTCTGTAGGTTAACCTGTGTACAGGTAACCGTGTGCTCTGATCTGCTCGGCATGCTGCTGGTTTATGCCTGTTGCTCAGAGCAATTACCCAAAATACCCCCTTTTACTCTCAAAAGGGTCCTGATTTGGATGATCAATTACATTGTCAGCCTACATACTCACCTCACTAGATATCCCATCAGCATTCCAAGAGGGTGCTGTGCTTGTCAGAACAGTAAAACATGAACATAAAGCTTCTAAAATACCAAGAAACTAGTCTAGAACAGGGCAAGAGTTTTCCTTGAGAGGCAGTAGGCTTCCTAGTTCCGACCATGTGTTTAATTTTAATCATATCCAGATTTCTTTTGATCCTTTTCTTTCTTCTTTCCTTCTGGCTAAAAAGGGTGGTTTTTAAAATCAGTATGATACTGTGAGCTGCTTTTTTACTAAAACGCATATTTAATTATTTCTCTGTTAATGGAGAGTCAGAATGCCTCCAGTCTATGGCCATTACAAACAGCACATGGACATGGATTCTTCTGGATTACCATATTTGTTTCTTCATCTATAAGTGAATAAATTGTAGGGTTTGGTGGGGGGATTAAATGAGATAATGCTTATAAAAGCACTAAATATAGTACCTGGTACAGAGTAAATGTTCAATAAAATTGGCTGTCATTTTTTTTTTTTAAAGATTTTATTTATTTGTGAAAGACAGAGAGAGAGGCGGAGACACAGGCAGAAGGAAAAGCAGGCTCCCTGCAGGGAGCCCGATGTGGGACTCCATCCCAGGACCCTAGGATCATGCCCTGAGCCAAAGGCAGATGCTCAACCACCGAGCCACCCAGGTGTTCCAGCTGTCATTATTATTTAAATATTGGTTTCATAAATTATTTTTTCCTTCTCTCAGAGAGATTTATCCCTGGGCCTTTTGACTAGTGGAAATGATGATACTATGCCCTTTCAAGGTCATAGGCAGGACCATGGCATGGCTACATGAAGTGCCCTCCTAAAGCTTCGCTCAGAACTTCACTGAGGGTTCCCAGTGAGGCCCCCAAATTTCATGTGGTCTACGCTCCCCTTCAGCTCCCAATTTCAAAGTGGCTCTGATGATTTATTCATTTCTGCAGGGGCCAAAATACATTTAAATGTTGTCATCGAGATGTTAGACTTTTCTTTCATCTCTAGAGTATAAACTTCAAAACACCTACAGAAGTGGGTGTGAGGGGTCGTGGGATGAATGTGCTCCTTGCAAAGGCTACTGAGCAGAATGAGACAGGAGGAGCACAACTGCCACTCCTGTGACAGGAGGTTTGTTTGGAGCGACTCCTGTAGAGACCAGCGTGGGAAGTGGCAGGGTAAAGAGCTGCCTCAACTTTCATGTTTGGAATATGTTCTTCAGATGTTCGTCCCAGTCAGAAGTTATCAGTATGACAAAGGGACAGCTGTCTGACCTCAAAGAAAGGTGACCTCCTGTCCCCTGATACCTCTCTGCAGCCCAGGGCTTCCAAAAGGAGCCATCTCTGGATGCAAACTGATTTTCTCTCTGCTGTTTTTTTTTTTTTTTAAAGCTTTGAACAATATGGCAAAAGATAAAAAAGGAAGCTTTTGCTCCAAATGAACAAGGTTCCCTAGAAGAGAAAAGAACTAAAAAGCTTCTCTGCCACCTGTCCTGGTAAGGCACAGAGAGGACTTCACGTGAGAAAACTTATCAAATAAAACAACTCTGCTTGTCAGAATTTTCTCTCTAGATCCCACTCCACAGAGGCACATCCTGTTGGGTCTCTCCGCTGGCCCAAACTAGAAAGCAACAAGACAAAGCAGAGTAGATAGGACTGAGGGTTTACAGAGTTATTAAAAACTAAAAGGAAGATTCTGGTTCTACCCAACAAAGAAACTGGAAATATGTCAGGAGACAGAGCGGGGGGAAGAGGAAAAATGACTTATACATGTTTAATTCTGCCTATATCCAGCAGACTTACAAAATTAAGAAAATGAAAATATAGAGTGCATTTTAACAAAAACAGTTTAGTATGTGGTTACCACGTGCCTACTTAGTGCAAAGCCTCTATTTTTCAGAGCCCTGGGAGTGATAGAAGCCACTGTTACAGACTGAATGTTGTGTCTCCCCAAAAGTTCATAGGCTAAAATCTTAACCCTAATGTGATTTTATTAGGAATTGCGGCTTTGGGGAGATAATTAAGCCATGAAGGTGAGCCATCATGGATGACATTAGTGCCCTGGGTGGCTCAGTCAGTTAAGTGGCTGCCTTTGGCTCAGGGCATGATCCTAGGGTCCTGGGATGGAGTCCCTCGTTGGGCTCTCTGCTCACTGGGGTGTCTGCTTCTCCCTCTCCCTCTGCCACTCCCCCTGCTTGTGTGCACTTTCTGTCTCTCAAATAAATAAATTATACACACACACACACACGCACACACACATTCTTAAAGAAGAGACACAAGAGCTTACTTCCTCTCTCTCCACATGTGAATGCACAGCAAGAGGACAGTCATCTGCAACCCAGGATAAAGGTTTTCACCAGACACTGGATATGCTGGCACCTTGATCTTTGACTTCTAGCTTCCAAAACTGTGAGAAATAAATATTTGTCATTTCAGCAGTCCATGGTAATTCATTAGAGTAGCCCAAACTAAGACAGCATAAATGAATTAAATCTACTGACACTCACAACAGAAATTTCATTTTGGCCTTGATTTTAATTTTCGTTTTAATCTTCTTCTCAACCAGAGACTCTAATAAAAGTAAATCAAACCACTCAGTTTCAGAAATTTTCTTTCCTGTCTCTGTGGTGTCTCTAAGGTATGAAAGTGGCTATTGACAAACAGGAGGAAAGGGAGAAGCCACAAGACTCGTTTGACCAGATCGTAGGTACCTGTGTAAAGTGGGAGTGACACAAGCTCACCATGAGAGAGACACAACAAATCGGGCTCTTAGCCTTACCTTTGTGTGAAGGGCGATGGAGACCAACGTGGTAGGGGCCAGGCACTGGGATTGTTGCAGTGCAAATCTGTACTTCATCCTCACCACAGCCCCATGAAGTGGAAATTTGTATCTTTGTTTTACAGAAGAAACTAGGGTTCTAAGTATCATGGTCAAAGTCACATGTCTGGAAGCGGTGGGACCAATATTTGAACAAAGAGGAGCCAGTGTATTTGCTGTGTGGTGAAGACACATATTTCTATGTAATTTGAACTGACAGACAGTCCTGAAAGGTTCTGTAGAGTGAGAGCCTGAAGTGGTGCCCCCATCAAACCAAGCCACAGGCCCGCTGGCATTATAGTTTAGGAATCAGCAAAGGACTAGCTCTGTTAGGCAGGAATGAAGGAGAGAACAGAGGCTGCTGAGAGACAGGTGGAGGTGCAGTGATTACAGCTATAGATGCATCAGTCCCCCTCCCATATCCACTAATGAAAATTGCCAGCAATTTTTTTAGAGCTCCCCATGTGATTCTGCTGTGCAAGAGCTGAGCATCCTGGCCTTACATAAGTAGGATTCTGTTCCTTGCCATCTCACAATCCCTCACTCCTACTGGCCCCTTGTCCTTTCTCCTATATAGCTTACTGCCTTTCCTAAGCATAAAAATTCAGCAGGTGATTCAGGAGCAAGATAACAAAGAGCAGGGGAATGCAAAGAAGGAATCTGTTGTGATGGCTTATCTCCTCCCAGACCAACTAAACTGACATTTTTGCAGATATTTTTGTTCAACACTATCAGAGTTTGCTGCAGGAATGTCACACCTCTCCTCTTGGGTATTTGCAAAGAAGCTATATTGCCACCTACTAGCAGGACTCTGTCTTCTTGGAACATTTTTCAGAAAATCTCGACTGATCCTTAGTGCTTTGGAAATGTGAGTTTGTTATTTTATTTTTTTAAGATTTATTCATTTAAGAGAGAGAGAGCACATGGGTAAGGGGAGTGGCACAGGGAAAGGAAGAGAGAATCTCAAGCAAACTCCACCCTTGGAGCCTGACTTGGGGCTCCATCTCGAGACTTTGAGATCACAACCTGAGCTGAAACCAAGAGTCTGATGCTCAACTGACCTTGCCACCCAGGTGCTCTGGGAATTTGTCTTTTTTTTAAAAAAAATTTGATAATAAGTGCAGTGAAGTATCAAGTCTGACCTCAAGGTGAGTGTAGAGGGGTAGAGTGTATACTTGCCATGTTGCTGGTACTTGGGCAAAACATATTTAACAGCTGCAAAGAAACAAATAGGAGAGGGTTAGAAGGTCATAAGTAAACATAAGCTATTAGTGGTTTTGTCCCTTTCATTGCTTCTATCAATTAAAAAAATCCTTTCAAGCACAAAAACCTTTTTTTTTTTTTTTTTTGGTAGGATTAAAGTATAGCAGCCACATTCCAAACAAGGCATTCTAAAATAATAAGAATAAACACAGCAAAACATAAACCATTAGAAAACCACCCTTGCCACCCATACTTTGCTTTGAATTGAATCATTTGGGGGATGATTAGGCAGTTTGTAAATTTTCCAGATCTTTGTTGTGTTGGGCTGTGGAACAGAAAATGATTTATCCAAGTCAAGACCAGTATAGGTCTTACAGTAAAGGATCCTTCAGCTTTTAAAGATAAGAGGTTGGGAGTAGAAGAGAGTAGTTGGTATATTTTGCTATCCATCAGAAATGGTGGCAAAATTCTCATTAGTAAGGGAAGTTGAAAAATTTGAATTTTCAATTTTCAAAAGTGAAGTGTGATTTCAATTTCTAGTGTTTTGTCAAATACTTGGTGAACATACCAATGAGGATAAGGGATAAATTCATTTAAATTCATTTAAAATATTCATAGAACATTTCCTCTATGCTAAGCACTTTGTTCAGCACTGATGGTAATATAGCCCACACCTTCATGGTCTAGTTTATTCTTTTCATGCTTCATTCTTTAGGACAATATTCAGTTATGTTTTTCAGAACCTGCCTTCTACACTTGAGTTTGTTCTATCACTTATGGCCTGATACAGAACTACTAATGGCTCTGATGATGCCCCACTCCAACCATCTATCCAGGTATACACCAGCTTTGCCAATCTAATGATATGACTGATGTTCCTGTTCAGAATACTGAATCTGGGGTTTAAGATAGAATTTTCCATCCTGAAGAAGAGCTTAAATCATAATTAGGTCTCCTCTGTAGTCAAAACAAAACAAAATTAAAATCAACCTATGAGGTTGTCAAAGTCCATGTTAATAGTGCTATAGAATGTCAAATTTACATTAGTCACGTCACTGTTGTGATTCATGGCCTATGAAATTTATACGTAAATTTCAAATAAAAAAAAAAAAAACCCAAGTTCCTGCCACGTAAAGCTAAGAAATAATAAGAAATTGAACCAAAGCGTATCTGGAAAAACTAACCTGCTGACTTTGAGGATCCACAACTAACACTGAGCCAGAGAGGCTGGTGTGATATTTCAACATGCTACAAAGATAGTCACACTAATATTTGGGAGGGGTGCATGGGTATGGGTGGAAGGAGGAGCGGACTGAAGGTTAGGGAGAATGGAGAACATCAATTATAGTCCTTCATCAAGTCAAAGGAAGCCAAACAGAATCCAGGGCCACTTTTCCAACCTCATGCTGTCAACTTAAAAGAGATTTGCCTTGTCAGTATTTCAAAAACATTGTCTAATTTGGTGGGTTATTTATTTATTTCTTGGATTTATGGATCAACTTTTCTCCAGACAGACTCTCCACTAACATTTAAACATGATTTAGATCTCCTCTGCCTGTCATCAACGACTACCTCAAAAGAGAGCTGTGTTGTCCTGCTGTGTGATAACAATGGTGTTTGCAGTCCCATCTAATACACACATTTGTTGTTGCATATTAATTTATCTTTTTTTGAAGAAAGGAGACTTACAACAATTTTCAGAGGGACACAATGTGTTCTTTCTTGCCCTGTATTATGTCTTTCCCTGTGTTCCCTGCTCAGCCTCTTGGGGGAGGTTATTTTCCTTTCTTATCATCTGTGTTTTCTTTGCAGCCTTTCTGGTTATTCATCTGGGCTGTTTTCTATCTTACAAACCTTCAAATTACTCACAAATTCAACCTTCTCCGGTCACAATTTTGAAATCACAAATTAAATGGTTTTGTCAGCTCAACAGACTCTCTTCACTTGAAAAAAAAAAAAAAAAGGAGGAATAATAGGCATCTGGAGGAGAGTTTTACATCTTGGGAAAAAAGAGTAGGCTTTTCCCAAAGGTATCATGGGATTTAGTGGAGACAATACACCACAGAACTGGCCAAATTCGCATCCTCCCATATCTTAAATATTAATAATTAGATGGCCAAAGCCATCCTAATTATTTCTATGTGTTTATGCATGTTTGTAGGTCCAGGGAGAGCCATTCATTGGTTAGGGGACCTGCAACAGCCACAGAACTCTGCTCTGCTGCGTGGGTGTTGTAGCCAGTGGTAAGACTCTTTCTTGATAATGATTTCCCTCTCCTCTTCACAGAAGGTAACCTTCTCCAGGGACTCTTCTAGAATAATGGAGACTTCTAGATGTCTAGACTTCTGGGACATTCTGTGGTTTGGTTACCCATCTATAAATTAAATATTATGTGTGCTCAAGTGTGGGAGAGAATTGTCACTGCACTGCCTGATGCTTAACTTTCATTTTCTTTACTAGTTTTACTGGAGAATCTTGGGGAAAACAGGAAACTCCAGCAGGGAGCCACCTGCTGTGCGAAAATGTCAGTCCTTACTTCTCCTAGATGGGAAGCCTGGGCTGTCCAGGGCCTCTGCAAGCCTTCTGGCACCAAGCCTTCTGTGTCCCTCCTAGTAGCCCATATGTTCAGGCTGAAATTGAAAGTGGGCAGAATCAGTAGAACAAAGTCAACAGAAGCTGATTCCTTAATAAATGGAAATATGGGATGTGGTTTTTGGTTTTATATCCCTAGCACCTAGCATAGTGCCTGGGATGGAATAGATACTTAAAAATTGTTGGCTAAATGGTCAAATGAATCTGAATGACTGCTTTAAATGGCATTGCCAATGAAGACTGTTGGCTTGACTGCCTTGCTTCACAAAGATGGCCTTCTGAGAGAATCCTAGGCCTCATTAATTATCTAGTCAGTTAACAAATACTAGTGATGGCAAAATGAATTTAAATGAGAAAATGTAAAAAAAATTTTAAAAACCCACAAATACTAGTGAGCACCTCCTATATGTCATTGAGCACTTTATTTGAAATTACCTGGTTTGTTTCTATTCTCCACCCCTACCTACCTGGGCCTAGAATGCAAGCTCCAAGACAGCAGTGATATTGCCTGCTTCGTCCATGGCTGTTATCTTTAGATCCTGGAATGGTACTTAGGGGCAGAGAGGAGTCCTCAAAACATAATAGGCCTTTCTGCTGGCTAGTATTCCCTGACTTGCAAATGGCTCCAAATCATTCCATGTACTGAAACTGAGTGGCAGCTTGGGGTGGTGGCTCTTGTGTTAGGCTTGGGATCTTCTGTCACAGGCCAGTCCTCATCTGCTGATCAGCATAGCATCCCATACCAGCTGATTGGAATAGAGCAGATATACAAATTCTCGAGTTCATATTTCCTCAAAGTTCAGTTTTTAAGATAGAGAGTCTAGCATTCCTTTATTTTAGTCATTTCTGTTCGTATCGTATTTCATAAAAATCCATAAAATGTTCAAAGGTGCAACTTCCCTCTAGTAGAAAAATGCTTGACTAGGGTCTTTGACAAAACCGTTTTCTCTGTGCTGCTGAGTTAGGATGGGTCTCATAAACCTCCCAGACTTCAGGCTAGAAAAAAATGACTTCTAGAGTGCAGGCTGCCTGCAAGATTTCCTGAGGCCCCTGGAACGTCCTTTATTTTATAGTTGCTTCCTGAGTCCCAATTATGAACCTACTTTCCATAACAGAGGGGCAGAAGCTAAGAGGGAGAAAGATATTTGCATGGAATGCCACAGTTCACAAGGTTATTTCGTATGCTATCTTTTTAAAATTTACACATTAAAGTGTGAAAAGTGTGTTATCCCAGTTTTAAAGATGCGGAAGTAGAGGCTTACGGAGGTTAAGTAACCCATTGACCATTGTGTTAGTTAGGTCAGGTCTCTTAGATTATGACCCTACATGTCTTTCCTATGCTATGCCATAAATGAATGTCCAGAATTTCCTAGGTTTTTTGTTGGTTTGTTTCCTGCTTACTTCCTTGTGGATAGTATTGTTCCCCAAGCTTGGTTAGCTGGTTCACATCTTTAGGCCCATATATAATGTTGTGTCCTCTGCCTACAAGACCTTGTTCTCTCCTTTGTTAATTTGTTTAGATAACTCCTACTTACCCCCCAAACCTGAGCTCAAGGCATTAGAGCACAGGGCTAAAAGTCAGCCTCAGAGTCACACTGTCTGGGTGCAAATCTGGGTGCTGCCATTTATTCTCTGTTAGAGCTCATGCTTAACCTCTCAGTCTTTGGTTTTCCCATCTGTATGATGGTGAGGATTTTAATGCTTCTCTTCAAGGACTGGTAAGTAAAGGACTGTAAACACCACATTGCTTAAAGAGTATTCAGTTTGTCGTTGCTCCTACCCAGTTTAGAGTCACCTGCTTCTCTAAAATTGCCTCTTGATCATCTTGAGGTTTCCAATTATAAATCACCCCTCCCCAGAAAGGTGGGGGGGGGGGGGAGGAGGAGGGAAGAGAGTAAAGAAGAGCATGGAACACATAGAGAAAAACATCAGCTATGGAGAAGACTGCCAGTTGAAGGGAAAGAAGGAAATTATTAAGATAAATGTATCAGTGTAGTTCTGGGAGGGATTGGGGAGAAAGGGGGAGAGAAATATCTAAAAATGACACTGCCTGTCCTGGCAGACACATCCTGGCTTCGAAGGATCTGCTGTGTATCCAAGAACCAGCACAGGGGTCTGGAACCTAACTCAGCAGTTCTGAGGGAGAAGGGAAATATGAAAAGAGCTGGCTTGGGAAAGAAGGAGGATGACAGGAATCATCTTTGTATAAATCCAAGTGGCAGTTGGGATGTATTTATGTTTTAAGGAATTATGTGGGTTTTTTTTTTTTTAAAGAAAGGACAACAAGTTTTTTATACACTTTTTTTGCTTAGCAACAAGACCCACAGAAGGCATGTGATCAGCCAGGATGTCTGTTGCTCAGCTCATTAAAATATTAAGTGAAACCTTGATGACAATCACATAGCACAAGCCTTTCTGTCTGCCAAAGTGTGCCTTTCAGTGCAGAACAAAGTAGGTCGAAAGTTTGTTTTGTTATTTGATTGTTTGCTTTTATCTTTGGCTTTTGATGAAGTTTCCTTTTAGTAGGTAAAATGGTTGTCAGCTTTGGTGGAGATCATTTGAAGGCAGGGACACTTCAATGACTTAGAAGTCTACTTCTGGATGACAAAGAAAGGCTCCCTAAGCTTTTCTCTGGGATGTCATCCATTCATCCAACAAAGATTTTTCCAGACCTCTGTGTGCTAGGCCTCACGCTGTAGGTTGGAAATACAGTATTGAACAAGATAGATACCAACCCCATCCTCCTAATGATACTCATGGCTCCTACTCAAGTCTATCTATCTGGGTGATACCTCATGTTCAAAACTCTCTCCCAATCACATAAAATGTACGCCTCTTAAGACTTCCTCTGTCAGGCTCTGCTATGAGAAACGAAGGTTGATAGCCACTGAGGTACTGATGGGAAAGAGCAGTTATGTAAGTCACCTCCCTGGGCATTTGTGCCTGGAATATATAAAAGTACACTCCTGGCAATACACAAAGCTTTAACACACAGGATTGATTTCTGTTAGTGGGGCTTTAGGCACATAAGCTTTCTTTTACGTGACACTCCTGTGGGCATACCCCTATCATGATGGTTCTAATGTAGAGTCAACATTTTTTGAGTGCTTATCAAGTACCAAGAAGTGTGCTAAACAATTTCAATGAACAAATTCATTTCATCTTTAAATTCTCTAAGGTGTGAAGAACTGCAAGGGATGTGATTTTTTTGCTCTCGTGGCAAGCTTTTGAGCGCTGGTGAAAGACACAAGCCTCCTGGGTCAGAGACAAAGGACTTTATTACTCTCGACTCAGCCCACAGCATGAGCATCAGCATATTTGTGGAGTTCTGGCCCTGAAGTGCCATGGGGATGCCAGCACACACAGGGACTGTCTTGTAGGAGAAGAGCCCTGAGCTTCGAGCTTCGTAAACCTAAATCTTTTATAATAGGCAGTAAGTATGCCTGCCCTTTGCTCTGAGGAAGACACTATTTCGAATTCTCCAAGGCCGCTTGCTATACAAAATTCTTAAGAAGGTTGCCTAGAACCAAGGGTAGTCAGTGTCTTCCTAAGATAGATAACAATACAAGAGACTTATGGGGAATTAGGCCCCCAAAACAGACACTGCGAATATCTTAACATTACACTGACTAATCTGAGGTGTGGAGAGGTTAAGCGACTTGCCTAAGGTCACTAAGGTCAGTAAACTAGTACATGTACAACTAGCATTTGAGGGACTTAGACTGATTACAGAGCCCTTGCTCTGCACAAGTAGTGTTTTGGTTTACATCACCTGAAAGCTCAATCTGTGGGCTTGTTTAGGAGGCATTAGAGTAGGTGCTACGAGTGAAACTTATCTGGGTGGCACTCCTACCTGCCTATTAATCTTCACGTTTTAAGCCATTATGTCCCTGAACTGAATCCGATGCAGACAAGAGTTTTGTGTTACAAAGAGGTTAACCACCTCTACCGCACAATGTTGTACACAGTAATTTTTTATCTCATTATGGCTTTACATCTCTCATTTCTAAAACTTCCCTTAATTACCCAATCTGTACTTATACAACTTTTGGGTAACACTAAACAGGGAATGCAACGAAGACACATTTATTTCCTTGAGGATAATGTTGGCAGTTATTATATACTTATGTAACCAGGTGAATAACACCAACTGAAGCTGAGTTGAAAAGTGATAATTTTGGTAATTTTCACTAGAAATATAATACATGGGTGGTTATGTATTTATCTTCAGAATTTTACTTATTTACATATTAGCACACTGAGCAGAGTTTTTAGAGACCACTTTGGCCTCATAATATTCATGCAGCAAATCTAAATAGCATAGCCTGCTTGGTTGTCACACCAAGATACTTTATGTCTTACTCTCCCACTCCGAATCTCTTAAGCCAAGTGGAGATGTTATGAAAGATAGAATAAAAGGAGACAAAGAGCAGAGCTGAGATTTGCCACTCGTGAGCTGTGCAAGCATAAGCCAGACACTTTTAGCCTCAGTTTCCTAGTCCGTTAAATGGGGGTGGGGTACCTGATGTAGTTTTTTTTCTCCCCTAGTACTAACCGGAATATGATTCGAAGCTATTAAACTCTATTGGCAAGCCAGTACCTAGAACTGAGTTATTCCTTTATGTTTGTAGTCAGGAACAAGGACCCCAGAGCCAGACAGACCTAGATTTGAATCCTAGCTCTGTTGATTATATGACTTTGGGTGAATTGCTTAACCTCTTTGATTCTCTATAAAATAGGAATGGTAACACTTTCATTTCTGTCAATATTTATACATAAAATCAAAAACCCCTCCTCTGACCTCACATTTCTATCCCATTATCACCATGTGTCTTCCTTTTCTTTCATAGTGAAGCTTCATAGAAAATTGTCTCAGTATTGTCTCTACTTTCCCATCTTCCCTTGACCTTATAACAATGTGACTTCTATTCTTATAACTTCTGTGGACATTATTTTCACCAAAGGTCACCAATGACTGCCCTCTGGATAAAAACCAAAGAACATTGCTCAGTTATCTCTCAGCAAAATCCAACATTGTCAAACGCTCTCTCCTTGAAGCCATCGTTTCCTCTGGCTTCCAAAAGTTTGCCTTCTACCTCCTTGTTGTTTCTTTCTGCATTTCCTGTGGAGCTCTTCTGTTTGCCCTTTCCGTGTGTTGTCCCACATAGTTCTATTCTAGATTCTTTATGTTTTATTTCTCTACAAATGTTTTGGATGTCTTATGTATTTGAATGTTTTCAAGTACCACCAACCACATATGCTGATGAATCCTGTATCTTTATCTTTAGGTCATACTTTTTCTGAGATTTAAATCCACATACACAACTGCATCCTGATTATTTCCACTTGCTTACCTGTCTCACAACATGTCCAAATAAAATTCATTATCCTGCTGCCCATATTAGTTCCCCTCTACTGGGGATGGAATTTCTATCTACTCAGTGGCTCAAGCCAGAAGCCAGATAGCATCCTTTTCCTTTCCTTTACCTTAATCATACCAACCAACCATATCTTGTTGATTCTACTTCTTGAATAGAATCTTCTTAGTCTTTTTTTTTTAAGTATTTATTTATTTATTTATTTATTTATTTATTTATGAGAGACACAGAGAGAGGCAGAGACACAGGCAGAGGGAAAAGCAGGCTCCTTGCGAGGAGCCCAATGTGGAACTCAAACCCAGGACCCCGGGATCATGACCTGAGCCAAAGACAGATGCTCAACCACTGAGCCACCCAGGTGTCCCCCAGAATCTTCTACTTCTTTGCTGAATTAGACCATGATCGTCTCTCATCTCAATTACTACAACATTCTCTTCATCAATCTCATTTTTCAGCCTTGCTGGCATTCTTCAACTACAGCTGAGCTGATCACATCATTTTCCTGATTATAATCTTTCAATAGATTTACATTGTCCTCCAGCTAAAGTCTAGACTTTTCACAAATGATTTACATGACCATTTGTGATGTAGACTCTGCCCACCTTTCCAGCCTCACCTTTCCGTCCTCTTTCTGTTGTGTCTCCCATACACTTGATGTTTCTTTGAAACAGAACTTCTTCCAGTTCCTCAAATGAACCATGTTCCTTCCCACTCTGAGTCTATGTGTACTTGTCATCCCCTTAGCTGAAAAACTGCTTTCTAAAGTCTTCACGGATCTTTATATATCTCCGTGCCAAAAATTTTTCTCTGATCTATGAAGTTCCTGCTAAGTATACTCCCTGGATGCTGCCCTCTGTGTTTACCCTATCATCACATTGGCCGCTTTGTATTATAACTGTTTGTTATCAGTATCTCCAACTGCAGTAAACACTATGAAAGCAGGAGCCCTACTTGTTTCACAGGTATTCCCTGTTCTTAGCATAGCCTGGGACATGGTAAGAACATAATCTACAATGTTTACTGAATGAGCAAATGTATGGAAATCACACACGGTCTGGTTTAACAAGTGTTTCTTTTTAGCAAGAATTAATAATAGACAATTAGACTATTTTTTAAAGTGTTGGGATTACTATAGCTATGATCTATACCATTGGTTTCTGTCTATATTCACGAGTACTGTAGCTCCCCTGAAGGAACCTCGTGGCTTCCATCCTGACAGAAAGGGAGGGAAGGAGACAGAATAGTAAAAGAGGCTCACTGGGTAGGACTCTGGTTCCCTAACGTGGCTTTAACGGAGCAGCTCAGAATTTATTCTTTTGTTTTACGCCCTGGGGTGGCATATTATCCTTTATATGGAGAGAGAAAAGGAAGGAAAAGAGTGAAACAAAAAGGAGTGAAGCCTTGATATAAGTAGACTATCAAAACATGTCTTATAAAGATAGTTCTACGGTTAACTAAGGAAACTGTGAGGCTTTTGCTTATTTAAAAGATGTAATGAGGGCAGATAGTGTGGTCACTACAGCACAGGACATACTGGTATTATCAAGAAAAGGTACCACCGTCTTAAAAACTCTCCTGGTACAATGGGGTTATGTATCCATGCGTTTATGTCTCAAATCAGTCAAATTAAATCATACTATCAACTGATATTTGATCTTTGACAAGACTGAGAACTTTCTTCATCATTATGTTCTTTGCTATTTCTTTTCTGTGTTGTCTCTGTTGCTTTAGAAAACTGTACCTGCCTACAATAGGACTTGTTGATGAGTAGATGAGGAGAAACGTAGATAATCAGACTTTAAAAAATTAAATTAAACCTTGTACTAGTAGTTTGCAATTCTAATCTGCTGTCTCTGCTGATGCATGGACAGGGATTTTGTTCCTTCCAGATCCCTTAGCGAAATTCTGCCTACATCTCCATGTCCCACTTTCCTAACACTGGGGATGACAAGATGTTAGACAAAAATATTGCTATTGGGAGAGACGTTTTAGGAGATAAATATTCTCTATTATCCATTCAAAAATATCTACTGAAAGTCAGCTATGTGCCAAGCGATTGCAACATTTTCTAGTGTTTGGAGGTGTACGAATGGGAAAAAAAAAAAAAAAGGTCCCTGATGTTATAAAGCTTATATTGTGATGAAGGAAAGAGAGAGAGAGAGACAGTAAATAAGGAAACACATAACATAATTTTGAAAAGTCATGAGCTGTATGGAGCCAGAGAATGACCACGTGCTGGGGTTGGCAGTCTGGGAGGGTGGGGGTGTGCGGCCAAGTGGACCCTGACTCTGAGCTGAGCTAAGCGAAGGGAAGGAGCCAGCCATGTGGGGGGATCAGGGCAGACTCTTCCGACGGAAAGGCCCAGTGAGAGAAAACGTCCTCTGGCATCCAGCCCCGGGCATGTGAGCGAGGGCAAGAGCGAGGACTCTTCTGGGGCAAGGAAGGCCCACCAGTGCCCGGGCTGTGTAGGGGCATCATGAAAAAAAGGTCCGTGAAGCCAGCAAGAGGAGGAGAGTCATGCGACTTCTTTTACACGAAGTTACGTGTCCTGGTGAAATGTCTCTGGCCTCGTTTCAGGGTCTGAGAACAAAGTCAGCTTAAAGCTGATGAAGTCCCCAACGGCACAAGGTGCCCTTGGGCAGCGCGGGCAGTGACTTGAGCCTGCGCTCGCCTCGCTTGGCCACTAGAGGGCGGCCTCGCCCACCGAATGCGTGGAGCGACCCCGCCGCCCCGCCCCCGGCCTCCCGAGGGTCCTGTCCGGCTCCGGTCCGCCTGGGGCTCGCTGCAGCCCCGAACCCCGCCGCGCAGCGCCCGCGGAGCGCTCTGGCCAAGCTCTGGGTTTGCGAGGGGAAGAAGGAGAAGGAAATGACAAAATTGTACCTGTAGCCACACAGGCACAGGAAACACAAGACTTTTGCACGTGCAAATAAAATGTGAGGTTCCTATTTGGGGCTGTTTCAAAGGATTCGAGGTGCACGCGCCTCGGCTCCATCAGTGCGCTGCATTCACTGCGGGGGTGCAGGGGTGCAGGGGCCAACAAGGCAGACGTGGCCGAAGACTCAGGCAGCTTCCAGTGCAACTAAGAGTATGAATGAGATTTAAAAAAATTGAAAAAAAAAACCCATATGAGCATGTGTGTGTGTGTGTGTGTGTGTGTGTGTGTGTGTGTGTTCAGAGGTGCTTCAGAGCTGGAAAGATCTTAAAAGATCATCACCTCCAACAGACATTTCATGGATGAGGAAACGGTAGCTCAGAAATACTGTGACTGACCCAGGGATGAAACAACGAGCTCCTTTGAGCACTAAATTTCCTCTGAGCAAATTGGACCACACTCTGGGTGGGTCACTGCGCTTTGAGTGTTTGATGAAAGGAAAGAGAACTGTCTGGAAAGGGAAACTTCCTTGGGGGGCCTGGTGATTCATGGAAGAATGATCATAGGGATTCTTGTATCATGGCCGTGGAGGGACAACGAAACATTCTTCAAATGACTATTGGAGAACGGTCAGTCCTTCAGGAGGTTAAACTAGGTGGTATTGAGTTATATTCCAATGAAGGGATTTCTGTGTGGGGTCGAACTATTACATAGTCCAACAATGTAACTTTCGTTGACCTAACTTGACATAGGATAGAACCAAAAAGATCTGGAGAAATGGTTCCCCGTTTTAAAGCCCAGCATTGAGCAGCCTCTCAGACTCTTCTGATGAACCAACCCACTCCCCACACCAGGCCGCGTGATCCAATTGCCACCCCTCCCCTTTTAATGGCATGTTTCTGGGCCATAAATTATGCCTTGATGCCTCAATATCCACCTATTGCTTATGTAGGCCTGTCTTAAAAGAGAGAAGGAGGAGGGAGTACGACTGGGGAGAAAAAGAAACTGGGAGGTTTGGATGTGTTGTCTGCCTCACTTACCATTAGGACATAAACTCCTAAAGCTGGAATTGTGTCTCGGATTTTTGGTTCTGCCGGTAGCACACTCTGCTCAATAAAAACCCATCAATCAACAGGGCAGAAAATCCTATCCTGCCAGAAGCAATACCTCCTGTTTGCCCCACAGAAAGCCAGTTAGGGTGTTAGGATGTTGTGATGGATACAGAAACTAACGAAAGTGGCGGGGGGGGGGGGGGGATGCCCTAAAACAGCAAATAAAAAATAAAACCAAATAGAAAGAGAAAAGGATAACAGTGGAGTATTCAGGGAAAGCTATTACCACTTCAGTTTCTTCCCTTGAAGGCCTCTTTCAGCATGACTTCAAGTAATGGAAGCTTGACAGGGTGGCCTGTTGGATGCACCATTTCCCTCCCAGGAGATGCTGCTCAGGGAGGGTCCAGGAGGCACCAGCCACGTCCCTAACAGCCCACCCACGGGGCATGCACTGCCCGCCCCCCTTCCCCCCTGCAGTCTTGCCATTTACTTGCCACCACCACTGCCACCACCCTGGCTCAGCCTCCCTTGTCCAGAAAACTAAAGAACAGTTCATCTGGGAAGGGATTAATAGGAAGCTGGCTAGAGAGAGAGACAGCGTGAGAGCTGTTGACTTCAGAGAAGCAAGGGAAGGAAAGTGAGACAGGTAAACTGGGAATTCTTCCTGTCAACAGCCCTCTTGAGAACTGATTACAGCCACGAAGTCTTTCTTCAGAACACAAACATATGCATACGCACACACAATTTTGCATATCATTTCACGAATCTTCCTTACACACAAACATACCTTTTGCTTTAAAGACTTAAACTCTAGAAGCCATAAATTTCCAAATCTTATTAATAACCAAGAACTTCTGGAAACTCTTTAATCATGGCAACATTTCTATGTTGAAGGATTTTCTTTTCCTAATTGTAGTTTTGTGTATTTCAAATACATTCAGCTTTAGAAGCAATTCCTTGATTAAAAAGAGTGGTCAAAATGGACCGTTATAAGGATAAAAACACTTGTTTTTTTTCCCCTCAGGTTGCAAAGCATATCTTATTCAAAGCATGTACATATTCATTTACCTAAAGGTGATTTTGTTTAGAAGAGCTTTAGAAGGCTTCATTTCATTACCAAGTTCGAGGGGGGCCCAAATCACCTGATATTTGACTGTTCAGTGCTCTTTCAGGAAGATAAAAACCACAAAAGAAGACAACAGTTTCATCAATCCATCTGGCTCATGCCTTCTGTGTCCTAAAGGGAGGGGACACATTTTCAAGTCCAGTTAAAGACATGCAAGGTGCTCATTCTTCCACTGGTGTGTCAGTGAACATGCGGCTCACTCTGATCTCTTCTTGAAGTCAGGTCTAGGGCCCTTGGCTAACATGTGTTTTTTTTTTTTTAATTTTTATTTATTTATGATAGGAACACAGAGAGAGAGAGAGGCAGAGACACAGGCAGAGGGAGAAGCAGGCTCCATGCACCGGGAGCCCGACCTGGGATTCGATCCCAGGTCTCCAGGATCGCGCCCTGGGCCAAAGGCAGGAACCAAACTGCTGCGCCACCCAGGGATCCCTAACCTGTGTTTTGAAACCACGCAGAGGAGGGGTTTGTATCTGAAGAGTGAGCGCTAAGGTGGCAGCGCCTGGACCACCCGCAGCCAAAGAAATGGGAGAAAGTCTCTTCACCTGCCCCCTTAGTTAGTGGGGGAGCAAAGGGGCAGAGGTAACAACAGCTGGCAAGGAGCAAATGTGGGAAGGAGCGAGGGGAAATCAATAACACAGAGATGAAAAAATAATGTGCTCTCTACGCCATAAAGGAAAATCATGATGAAGGCCCAAGTTAACGCCCATAATGCTCTCAAGGATCAGAGAAATGACACTGTCAGGATACACCATTAGTTTTCTGAAGCCCACAGGCTGAATTTTATTTATTTAAAGTTAACTCCCATTTTAATACAAAAAAAAAAAGCATATTCTACATCAAAGGAAGAAAAACTTCCTAATGTATCCATTTCTCTTCTGAAGTACACAAGCTGTCTCCATATAACGCTTCGTGGTGTTTTCTCAACTGCGCTTGCTTTTCTTTACATCAGGAAATGCACAGTCAACAGACTCAAGCCGGGGGCTGCTGGTTCTCAATGCCAACACGGCAATTGATTTTGTGCATGCTTTTAAATGCATTGTTGGTTTTAACTAAGATCTATATATGCTCCATGAATGATGTTTCAAAACAGAGGGGAGAGAGAGAGAGAAAAAGAGAGAGAGAATGAGAATCAGACGGAGATATGAAATCGGTCCTTGGTACATTGTGTGAAAGCTTGAACCACAAGCTGTCAAGAGGATTGGGCTGGGGTAGGCTCTGGAGGATGAGTCAGCTTTCTGCAGTGATCGTTTCGTTCCCCTTGGAGGTTCAGTTGATGGTCACCTGGGCCTGGTCAGATCTTGACCTCTTGGTGAGGACAGCACTGCCTACGAGCTTTCTGGACATTGTTTCCATAAGCAGTGAGGCGAGACCAAAGTCACCCTCCTCGATTTCTGGTCTTCTCGCTGTTTGTCAGGTATACTTTGCTCATTTCTGAGTCTGAGCATTAGCTACTTTTCTGTGTGTATGGAAGTCAATTTTAGTGTCATATCCCAGGTCAGACCAAGAACTCAGCAATCCGACAGCCTGGGTTCAGATCCCTGGGCTGACATTTACTGGCCATGTGATAAATCCCCTTACATTTGCATGCCTTAGTCTCCTCATCTGAAAATGGGGATATGATTAGCTCCTTTACAGGATGTAGGACAAGTTAACAAGCAATATATGAACATTGTTTAGAGTAGTACCCGGTGAGTAAGTTTTTTAGTACTCATAGTAAGTTATTTATCTTAGAGTATTCTAGTGATGATGATTATTGTTATTTTTTTGGTAATAGCATTATAGTTTTTCTCTCTGGGGAACCACCTCTTCCCTAATCTTGTTTGGATGTGGCTCAGATGGGGCTGACCCCTCCTGCTTCTGTTCCAAGGACAGAGACATAATCCAGACCTAGCCAATCAGTTAACCCCATCCTCCCTACTTCAGTGGTTGACTCGGAGACGGGAAAAATGATGTAAGTTGGTTCAGTCAGAGTAAATCACAGGAGTTTGCTTAGAGCTATTAGGGAAGAGAAGTGGTCTTTTGTGTTGGGTGGTTAATGGGGCAAACTATAAACCTGGCAGCTACCAGGTGGAGTCAGGAGTCTGAGACAAAAGTCAATGCAGAGGAAAGCAGAGCCAAGAGAGGGAGAGAAACCAATTCAAATTATAGGACCCTGTGACTCCAGCCACATGGAAGCCCCAGGACCACTCCTTCTGCATGAGTCAGTTTATATTGGGCTTCTGTGCTTGGGAATTGAAAGAGGCATCGCTAATCAGGCTCCCTTATGGCACCACCCATCTCCTTGACCTATTCAAATCAGATTCATCCTTCAGGAAACAGTGCAAAGCTCATTCTTTCTCGAAATTATGCCTCTTTTTCTGAGTTCCAACAGCACCTACTATTCATTTCATATATTTAATACTTATGACCCACATTAGAAAATTTACCTTTGCAAATGCATTTACTGCATCTTTCCAATTCCATGGGTTGGTTCCATGTTCTACTCTTTGGTGATTTCCATAACCACTCTTACATCTGGTATTTTACAGCAAGTTTCCCAGATACACATTATTTGAATTCCTTTTATCTTCTCGTATCCATCAGAAGTGGATTCTGTGCCTCGGTACACAAAGCAATGTGAGTATAAGAAAACATGAAGTAAACTGGAGATGGGATAGAATAGGATCATTCCATGTAGAAAATTTCCAGGGAAGTGTTCAGCCCCTTGTCCCGTGTGAAGAGCAACAGAGGAATGTGAACTTGTTTCCGTGCTTCCCAGCTGTCTGCAAACTTCTTAGAGTAAGGACTGGATCTCTATATTAAATGCTGTTCCCAGTCTTTATATAGTACCTGACATTTATTGTAGGTGCTCAATAAATATTTATTGAATGAATACAGCATTGCAGTTGCAGTGCAGGGGGCTCAGCTCAATCACCTAACCATTAAGGAATATGTAAAGGAAATGAAGTAAGAAAGGAATTGCTGGTTCTCTGAAGCCAACACCTTCCTCCCATTATTCTGAGCCTTTCTACCATCACCTCATTTCTCCAAATCACAAGAATAAATAAAGCCGTTCCTTAGGTTGACAGATGAGGTGTAATGACAATAGCATGTTTGGAATTTCTTGGTCTGTGAGAAAATTGGTATGAATTCCAGACCGAACAAGGAAAGACTTATACCGTCATCAGCATGAGTGAGTGGAGGGGTCTGAAAGCTGACTCAGATTTAGAAAAAGGCACTGGAATGTTCAATCTACATGCAAAGAGTTCCGGGTTTGGTTCAGTATTCTTTTCTTAGGTCTCATTAGGTATCATTAGTTC
This sequence comes from Vulpes vulpes, assembly GCF_048418805.1. Taxonomy (NCBI): domain Eukaryota; kingdom Metazoa; phylum Chordata; class Mammalia; order Carnivora; family Canidae; genus Vulpes; species Vulpes vulpes. The sequence goes on from NC_132794.1 coordinate 42,525,171, forward strand.
TATAGCTGCTTTATGCATTATAAGTCAATGAAAATCCATATCACTTTTCCTTTAAATAGTTGATTCTCTCCCACAGAAAGTATTAATACGACTGTCATGCCCTGTTCCAATGCAGCATTTCCATCCATCCATTCGTTCATCCATTCATTATTTATAGGTCAAAATGGTCATCCCAAAAATTATTTTCATTATGTCTATACCCTTGTCAAAAATTTTGGTTGCTCCCATAGCATAAAGTCCAGCCTACACCAGGTAAGCAAGGCCTTCAATAATTTGACCTCAATCCATCTTTCCATGTGTAAACTTTCCCACTGTTCCCTCATCCGAACCTCCCTTCTCTCTTCACCCTCGTCTACTGAACTGTTGCCTCTCACTTACTTCTCCTTTCTGTACTTTTGAATCTTTCTCTCTGCCTATTCAAGCATTTGTTTTCTTCAAGGGATATCCTTTACTTTCTTTAACTACTCCAACTGAAGATGAGCTTTCTTTCCTTAATTCCTAGAGTACTTTGTGGTCTTTATTATTCATTCCTTTTATGATCTCAGATTGTTATGATTTCATGCAAATGTGTCTTATGTTCTTTACTATGAACTCCTTAAGGACAGAGATCACATCTTGGGCTTCTTTGCATTTTGCTTTACATATAATATGGGTTATGTCAATGATTAGTATGGTAATAACTCAGGTGATAGATAGCTAGGGCTTTCTGCTGTTCATACCTGGGAGGTTTTGTCCTTTTTCGGTTAGTACTGCTAACTACAATACATTTTCAAATTTATAAATATCGTACATGAATGAAATTAATTAGAACTTCTTCCCAACTTTTCTGTTTTTAAAAAATCTCTTAAATTAATGAAAGACTAAAGAAATAGGTAAAGATGCACATCTTTCCTTAAAGAAGTGCAAATTACAATGAAATTTCTTCTTTGGCTTTTGAGATTAATAATGATTAAAAACTTAAAATTGCCACTGATTAAAAACTTAAAATTGAGCAAGGGTATGAGGAAATAGGAACTTACATATACTCAGGAGTACAAATTTGATGTAACTTTTTTGAAGGGCCAGTTAGCAGTATACATGAACATTTTAAATTGATGTCAGAGAATCTCATTTTAATAAGACTTCAGTGAAGAAGTCCACTTTTAGGAATTCTCTCTACAGTTATGAACATGTAAATGCACAAACACATCTATGTGCTAAAAGATGTTCATTGCAGTATTATGTACAATAACAATAGATCTTTTACCACTCTTTAATAGGGATTCCTTCAGAGTTAGTACCAAGCTCTTGGGGGTTGGGATTTGAATCCAGGCAAGCTAACTCTATGCTTATAAATGGAAGCCTTTATTACTTCCAGCTGAACTTATTGAGAGCTATTCTCCTCAGAGCTCAAAATCTTCTGTAGACATTGTTCTGGTTTTTGGCCAGAGGGAAGAGTAGTTAGGAATAAGTGATAAACACACCACAGTCATTGAACAAGTCAGCAATAGAGATAAGATTAGAATTCTTACCTTCTTGGCTCTCAATCCATAAAGCACCCTGCCGTTTCTCATCTGTTTTGAGTTGACATACGTCAACTTTCAATTTAACTTGGTGACAATGTCTGCAAAAAAAAAAAAAAAAAGTTCTAATGAATATTTCAGGGTGTTCTGATAGTTTCTCTGTTTTGAAGTATATCTGATGAATGATTTATATGTTAGATTTATTAAAAACATATCCATTACTTTGGGGCCTTGGGTAGATATTTAAAGGAAGAATATGGCATATTCAACCCAGCAGTTAAAGATTACTCATAAATAGCTAAGAGATGACCCATCAGGGGATGTCAGACCAAAAAGATGCTCTGAGAAGGTGAATAGATGTGGCCTCTCTAATTCAAGATGCAGAAGCAGAACCACCACAGAAAATAGTCTTGCCTCCGTTCCTTGTGGCTCAAAATTTCAAATTTCTTTTTGAAGACAGGGAATGGATTCTTCCTTTGGTTTGACCTACCAAACTCCCATTACATTTGGGCAAAAATGCAGTTCTCAAACTAGGACGCAAATGCAAGTGGTAGTGCACCCAATGAACTTAGGAACAATGAGTGATCAAACATACAAAGATCTTTCACAACCAGCACTGGGTACATAGATACAAAATTCCTTTTAGGAAGTCAGCTAGAAAGGGCACTAGATGGGCAGAACATAAGGGTTCAATTCACTCTTCTTGTCTCTGGTTTCTAATTAAATTTTAGGACATGGCAAAAAATTCTAGAGTTTGGAAGAGAACAAAGTAAAAGTGTTGCAAGAGTGCAAGATTTCAAGATTCATCTCTGAAAGCTAGGTTAATATATCAAACTGGATTAGTCTGCCAAAAATATGAAAATATAAAAACATCATAAATTAGCCCATTGTCCATGGCTATAATCTGTTTGCCTGATGCCAGATGTACTTATGATAGGAAAAACAGGTGCCTTTAAAATAGCTGGAAAATGTTAGCACTTATATGATAACAGACTTTTTTTTTTTAAAGTATCAAATGGGTTGGTGTCTTATTAGGGTGTGCAGTTTAAAAAAAAGTGGCTATGATTTAACTGGTACCAATGATAAGTTTTCTCATTTTAGGATTTCAGTGTTCATTTAGGGAACTATAATACCACGTAGTACAAACCCTTTATTAAATCAATGCATTCATTATTTGAAATAAAATTTTATTCAATCACTGTATTTTGATAGAGTACGCTATTGCATATGGGTAGGAGATAATGGATTAAAGACAGTGTCCTTGAAGGAGAGGAGCTCTGACCTCCTTTCTTTATACATTCCCAGAAGACAGTTGGTTTCCGACACCATCAAGACTTCAGAAAGCTTCCAGGGACTGTGAGCCAGCCCTACGTAGTGTAACAAATCAGTACATGAACTCGCTAACCATATAACTGAGGAGAGGAAAGAATGAAATCATTTCTGCTTAAAATCTATCCATGTCATCTTTTAACCTATTTAGGGTGATTGGCTTAGCTGGCTTTACGGCAACACAGGCTCATGTAGGGTAAGGACTCACGAGAAGCCATCATGAAAGTTAGTAAATCTGTTTCTGCTCTCTACAAGCTCTAGTCACTTAGCCTCATCAGTCCATCTGTCTCATTGCCCAACAGTTAGAGGAAGAGCTCTTAAGGGAGATGGAGGAGAAGATGAGACCTAGTAGGCAGATGTGCACACACCCACTACACAGATCCAGAATAAGGTACTAAGAGGTATTTTCATAGCCTGATACAGTTAAGCAAGAGGGAAATCAAGGCTCATTTAAAAAATGCCCATTTTCTCTTAAGTGCTTACAACTTGATTTGTGCACTAAAAGAGTTTTCTAACATACTTTTGTGTTTTGGGTGCTGGAATAGTCATCAGCATAGATTAACTCTGACACGATCACTAAATCCTAAATTCTGGCAAGAGGGTATGGTTGATGAAATCAAGGAAACAATAAAATTAGTCCACATATATTCTTAAGGCTGAACTTTTTTTTTTCTTTTTTTTTTGGACTTTATTTGTTTATCCATGAGAGACACACAGAGGGAGGCAGAGACATAGGCAGAGGGAGAAGCAGGCTCCCTGTGGAGAGCCCAATGTGGGACTTGATCCCAGATTCTCAGGATCACGACCTGAGCCAGAGGCAGACACTCAACCACTGAGCCACCCAGGTGCTCCCACATATTAAAAAGATTCTAGGAAAAAAAATAAATATATTTGTGTACCCCAAGACTAAACTTGCTAATTAAATATTGATCACCTAATATCAAAATTTCTTAAATTTCAAATCTTAAAGGCATTCTCCTCCATACAGCATCCTGGGTTTCTTACAGTCATAATCTGGATACATATATTGCCACAAAGGTCTCCAGGCTATGCTTTTTGGCAGCAGGTATGGGAAATTATAATGAAAAACACACACTAGCACAAATTGTGTAAAAAGATGGTTATGCTACTTCTTGAACATTTAATAGCCATTTGCACACATAAGTCACATCACTATATCAATATAAAATGTTTCTGCTAAAAGCCTGAGGATGTGAAAGGGAGAAGAGAGGAGAGAAAAAAGAACCAGGCTTGGGTAGGGTAGAACCAGTATGCTCTCACCCTCCACAAAACATTTCAAAAACTATCTTTCTCATAGAGAGGACTTCAAATTTTTCCACCTCATAAAAAGAGGGGCAATAATTCTTTTTTTTCCACCATCATATATACTTTTTAATTAACAGAACTCTTGGAACCATAATACTTTTATAGGCTTCTTGACACATTCCTTTTTTGTTTTGTTTTGTTTGTAACTAAATTTTATTTAGAAAGGTATTTTCTTGATTTTTATATTTCCTAAACCTTTGAAACAGGAACATCATAGAATATCAATGTAGCACATTCTTATGTGAAATGAAAGAGTATTTGTTAGGTTATAAATATGTTTGATAATGTATTACTTAAGAAATTAATTTTTAAGACAATGCATAATTAAGTAATCATACAATAAGTTCTGTTATTCGAGCAGAAAAAAAAGCCTAGCTCATTGTTTTATTTGGTCTGATATATCCTATTTGTTTTGTTGTTTCCATCATTGATGATAAGTAGTTTGAGGATACTTTGTATACTCAATTCCTTGTCACAGTGTTTTATTTTTTTTTAATTTTTTTTATTTTATTTATGATAGTCACAGAGAGAGAGAGAGAGAGACAGAGACACAGGCAGAGGGAGAAGCAGGCTCCATGCACCGGGAGCCCGACGTGGGATTCGATCCCTGGTCTCCAGGATCACCCTGGGCCAAAGGCAGGCGCTAAACCACTGCGCCACCCAGGGATCCCCCAGTGTTTTATATATAATAATCACTGAATACATATTTTTGATTCAAAGCATGATACCTCCATTGGATACCTGCAAGATCTCAGATATTTTTAAATTAAAAATCTAATTTTCTTTTTTTTGAATTTTTTCTTTTCTATTTTTTTTTACATTTGTTTTTATTGAAGTTCGATTTGCCAACATATAGTGTAACACCCAGTGCTCATCCCATCACGTGTCCCTCTCAGTGCCCGTCACCCAGTCACCCCACCCCCCTATACCTCCCTTTCCACTACCCTTTGTTTGTTTCCCAGAGTCAGGAGTCTTTCATGGTTTGTCTCCCTCTCTAATTTTTCCCACTCAGTTTCCCTCCTTTCCCTTATAGTCCCTGTCAATACTTCTTACATTCCACGTATGAGTGAAGCCATATGATGATTGACCTTCTCTGATTGACTTACTTCAAACAGCAAAATATTCTTCGGTTCCATCCACGTTGAAGCAAATGGTGGGTATTCGTTCTTTCTGATTACTGAGTAATATCCCATTGTATATATAGACCACATCTTTATCCATTCATCTGTCGAAGGACACTGTGGCTCCTTCCACAGTTTGGCTATTGTGGACATTGCTGCTATAAACATTGGGGTGCAGGTGTCCCGGCATTTCACTGCATCTGTATCTTTGGGGGAAATCCCCTGTAGTGCAATTGCTGGGTCGTAGGGTAGTTCTATTTTTAACTCTTTGAGGAACCTCCATACTGTTTTCCAGAGTGGCTGCACTAGTTTGCATTCCCACCAACAGAGCAAGAATTTTCCCCAGAAGGCAATAATTCTTGATGGAGAGGAATTATCCTATGACCATGTCTTGAACCTCTGCATTATTTTTCCACTTTTCTCCTTCTTTCTTTCCTTCTTTGAGAGCATGAGTGGTGGGGAGGGGCAGAGGGAGAGAGAGAATCTTAAGTGTACCCCATGCTCAGAACAGAGCCCAAGATGGGGTTTGATCTTATGACCCTGACATCATGACCTGAGCTGAAATCTAGAGTTGGGTGCTTAACCAACTGAGTTCCACATGCACCACTATTTCCCCACTTTTCAACACCTGAGTGAAAAGAGGATGGGGACAGTGGACTCTCCTTCTGAAAATAGGTAGGTCTGAGGTTGGACCAGCTCCACATCCAGGTCAGGGTCAATGTTGCATGCACTGCATTTTCCACCTGGAGCTCCTGAATGCAGTGCTGAAATGCACTGGGTTGCATGTGACTGCTTTTTTGGGGCACAACATGAGAGTGATTTATGAGGGAGGAGACAGAAATGGCTGAGACCCACAAAACACAGTGTCTTCCTACTGTCTAAGAATCCCCTGCTCACCCATGACTAATATGGAAACAAGGGAAATTTGCAGAATTCTAAAGAGACTCTTGGTCAACAGACTGTAGAATGCACAATGCTCCCTACTTTGGTCAGAGATTAAGACCGTTTTGAAAACAGTACTTTTCTTTGCATGAAAGGAACCATTCATGTGATGAGTGTTTCCCAGGTCTCAGGTTCAGAATGTTGGTTGAATATTAGGTAGCAAGTACCTGACCCCCTTTTTACCTAGGCCGACATTTGTTTAGTTGAAGTGGCTAATACATGCACCTTTAAATTCCTTACTCAGTTTTTTGATAACTGCACCACCCCCCCACGAAGTATTACATTGTTTTCCTGTCTTCTCAGTGCTAGAAAACAGGCAACTTTTCTATTTTCTTCCTATATCGACATTAGGGCTTTGTTTTTAATAATTTAAACTTGGTAAGAAATGCTAGAATTTTGAAGTGTTATTTTTATTCACTCATTAAGGAACAAAGCCCCTTTCCAAAATAAATAGACTTGAGGTCTAGACTGGGAAAACTTTGAAGGAGTAAATCTAGGCATAGAAGAACTGTCCTTCAAAATTCACCATGAAAATAGTGTGGAGGGACAGAGTGGCTAAGGAACTGCTTGAGGGGATAAATGAGATGATGAATATTAGTGTAGGCTAAATTGTTTCCTCCACTCCTGCCCCTTTCATAAGTTGACGTCTTAACCTTCAATATCTTAGAATATGCCTGCATTTGGGGATAGGGCATTACAGAGATAATTAAGGTAAAATAAAGTCATATGGTAGACCTTAATCCTATGATTGGTGCCTTTATAAAAAGAGATTAGGACCCAGACAGCATAGACAGTCATGTGAGGCGCAATCATGTGAGATGAGGAGGTGGCCATCCAAGTGAAGGAGAGAGGCCTCAGAAGAAACCAACCTGCTAACACCTTGATCTTGGATTTCTAGCTTCCAGACTGTAAGAAAACAAGTTTCAGTTAAGGCACCCAATCTATGGTATTTTGTTATAGCAGCTCTAGAAAACTAACACAGATTTGAAAGTGATTGGTAATTTGTGGAGTACTTTACAAATATTAGTTGTCATCATTATTATTAGGGGAATCATGGTGGAGCCAGGGAGTGGCAACCAGCGTGGACACACGAAAGCAACAGATATCAATAAAAAAAGATTAAGTGCTGACTATGATCTTGATTTATCAAGATGAGTAAGTTACGCTTTTTGACCCACAGCAAATGTTAACATGACACAGAAGACAACTGAAAGAGCTAGAGAGGCTCAGGGAGAAGGCAGTTACTTCCGCTTGTTGGGTGTGGTGAGTAGAGGTGGGCGAGAGGAGCATTTGCAAAGTTTTCAGGGAAAGTGAGTGAGGGAGGCTTTGCCAGACAGATGAGGTGGGGGAAGAGGAGGAAACATACACAAGGCCACTCAACGTGGGAAAGTGTGCCTTGTCTCTGGAAAAAGGCCATGTTGTGATGGCAGGACAGAAAACACAGGGAAAGTGTGGGAGATGAGTCTTACAGAGAGGGTTGGCATCAACTTGTAGAGGGCCTTGAGTGCTGCATGAAGAGATTTAGGTGCTATCATGTAAGTGATAGTGAAGGAAAATGTGTTGTTTTTTATTCTCTCAACATTACTTTCTGCTCTGATCTGTTTTTCTTCACATTCATTGCACACCTTCACCCAGGCTTCAAGTGCCTCCTCTCTCCCAGTCCACCAGGTTCCATCAGCCAAATTTCTCCTTAAAAGCCATCTTTTCTAGAGGCTGATTTTCCACAGATGCCCACCCTTGAAAGGTAAGTGTTAGCATGGATGTCTTGGATTCTGAGCAAGTTTTGCCACCAATTTGATAGATCTTTTAGGGCATGTGATTTTTGCAATTTTGTTAAGAACCGACAATAGTGATCACCCACAGAAATTGGCCAAAGTGTGTTAGGGTCTCAAAAAGCATTGATTGACTGGATGAGTAGTGTCCAAAAGCTGATATATATCCCATTCTCTGGCTTGACCATTCTCCCATTCTCTCTCTCTCTCTCTCTCTTTTTTGGTTATCTGAATTAAAATAACATCTATAAATTATGGAACATGGCCAAAGAGTTAAAAACAAGTTATGAGATTAATTGAAAATACGTGCCATTCCTTGGAGAAATTTGAAAAGGAACTTTTACTGATTCATATTTATCTGTCACAAGGGAAATGAAAGTCATACTCACCATTTATTCAAAATAGTCCACATCATATATTCTCAAATAGCTGCACAGAATCTTTTGACTATGGTGGGAAAGCTGAAGGACACTGCAGAATATGTGTCTGAACAATTAGGTGGTGGAAGAATGGGCTAAATGTCTACAAAGGCAGGAATAGTCTTTTTCACCACATTTTCTGCCCCTGCATACCAACTTATAAATTAGAAATAAATACATGCCTCTGATGTCTAGCTCTATCTTCAGGACACCAATAAAAAGCTTCCATTTGGATCAAGAGTTAGTTTTTATGTTCTTAGAATTCACTCTTCTATCATTTTAAAATTTATGCTCTAAATTTAATTATGGAAAGACAATTCTTAGAGAAGCAGTCTAAAAGTAATTAACAAGAGCGCTGGTATCAAATGACGTTGGTTCAATTTCTGGTGCTTTAGTTTGTAATAACCCTGTCCAAGTCATTGTAATCTCTTTGCACCTTTGAGGATTGCTGTGAGGGTTAAATGAGATAATCTGGGTAAAATGTGTGCTTAGAGCAATAGTAGATGAATACAATCTATGTTATAGAGAAGAACATTCTCTGCTGAATGCTGAGCCTTGGAAGTAAGTTGACAAAAGAAGCCATACAGAATGCCAGATACAATTCTCATCTACAGCTATACTTTCTCTGGTCAGTGGACAAGAAATGATGATGCTGACTGACATAATTGGCAAACCACAACCAGAAAAATCAGTCTATTTACATTTCAAATGGCTCAGAAGAAGCAGACTTACATAGCTGTAGCAGAAAGCTAGCAGCTCAGGGAATTTGTGTTAATAGGAAATATTTTTGAACTCTTGAAGCAAAACACATGTTTATACTTAGGAAGAACAGTTTATTTTGGGTGTTACTGCTTGACTGTGAACTTCAGTATTAAAATCCTTAGGCCAGCTTTGCACTGGTAAGACAAAGACATTTCAGAATAGTGCTGAAGTTAGTGTAAAAGCTTACTCCTCAAGGAGAATGGTGGAGTCTTTGTTTGGTGGTCTAGATGTTAAGCCAGTATGCCACATGGATAATTTCTCCTTGGGATAAATGGGTCACGGGTATCAGAACCAGTGTGGGTAACATCTTGTCCATCTCTGCTTCCAGCAATGTCTGGAACTCTAAAGTGCAAAAACAGAAAATGATGAGTTTTCATTGTTGACCTTGCATAGAGCAGGTGCACAATCAATAGTTGTTGAATACATTTATCTACTACTACAAAGTCAATTTCTTTGGGGGTGGGATACGGATAAAGGTTCCTGTGTCTTGTACAGGTCTGACAGCCAGCAAGCATCCGTTATGTCTGGTTCTGTAGTATGTTTTGCCTTTGGAGTTCTCCATTATCATACCAAATGGAACTAATGTTAAAATATTAGACATCTAACTTTTCTGGTTTGTAGTCTTAGTAGAAATTCTACTTGTAACATGATTGAAATGAAAATGCCTTTTCCTAGATCTGGAAGTGATGTTCAAGTTGAACTTATTTAAAATAAAACACAGGAAAGCAATGCTAAAGAAACATTTAAGATAAAATCTAACGATGATAAAAATCAGCATCATCATTTGCTGTTGATTTGATAATGTTAATCATAAAAGTGAAGCATGAGTACATTATAAATACTGTATGGGGAGAAATATTAAGTTTTTATTAATCAATAATAAAAGCACAAGAAATAAATAAAATATTTTCAACTGTCATCCAACTTCTAAGTATTATAAAAATTTCTCATATGGGAGAATTTCCTCTTTAAACTGAGAAATTCTCTTGTAACTAAAACTGTCATAAAGTTGCCATATTAGACTAATGACCTTTAGTTATAATTGGATAATTGAATTTTAAATTGTCAAGAAAATGGAACTAAAATTCATAAAACTTGCCAAGAGAATAGCTCTTTAATACGCATTTGACAATCTGAAAAATACCACAGCTTAAGAAAAAACGAACCTGCTATTGCATTATCCAAGGGCAAAGCAAACACTTGAATGTTTCTTTTTTCACTCAATAATCTCAGGATGAAAAAATAGCTAAGTTGCTTTTGTTGAATTTGTGGTGCATTTGCTTTACATATCCTTTATTTTTTTTTATAATAAATTTATTTTTTATTGGTGTTCAATTTACCAACATATGTCTCCTTTAGAGTAACATGTTATCAGTTAAGATTTTTAGGTGACTCCTGTACCTCATATAAGGATCATTTATAGCTAACTTCTTATTATAATGACATTTAATGATATATTATTTCATGATATATACGATGCCCAATCTCCAATCATTAATTAAGAGTACAGAAGAAATAAGCAAATTATTTAGCTGGATAGAAATTGTAATGCATAAGAATGAAATATTTGGAGTATCTGTGGATTAAAAAGACTATCCATTCTTGAATTTATTCCACATTGAAAATTTTTGACATGAAAGGCAAGTATTGACAGAAGTAGGGCTGATCGATATTGAACCTTAGGGGTCAAAGGACTTCATGCTTAGTGTAATAAGCAACTTAGTTAAGGTATTACAGTGTTTTGGGTAAAGTAACAGTTATTAAGGGTCAGGCAAGGTTTCTTTGATAATCTCTAATTTGGGGAGGCTTGCCTAGTTCAGAGTCTCCAAAGGCTTGAGATGGTATGATTGAAGCAAGATGATGGCTTGGAAATAAATAATGAGAAAGTGAGTCATTACACACAAACTTGAGGAATTAGATTATTTCCACTCTCCACATTCAAATCCCATCTTTTCTTACCATCTTCACAGAACTTTTATGAAATCTCTAAACCTAGGAAGCTTTAGATGAGAGGTAAATCTCTTTTAAGTTTCTAAATGGCTTGAAAGCTTTATTTTTGAAAATTAACTAGCACATTCAAGGAGGCTATAAATTATAAATACTACCAAAGGGAGCTCTGTATCTATTCAACCAGATATGGTTCAATGAAATCTCAGAAACACCCTCTACACTTTCCACTTAGTTGTGTGTAGAACATTAGTACCACATGGAAATCATTATCCTTCACTTGAACATTCGGGGTCATATTGGCCTACTTAAATGTTTGGTTTCCCAGCAAATCTGACTTTTAATGTAACTCAGAAATAGTTCTTAATTATTTACTTTAAGATTTGTGCTAGACTTACTGGGTTTGAACTTGGAAAAAAGCAATAACGTAAATATATGTCACATTTTTTATCATAATAAAACAATGATAAAACAAGTAGATAATTACATAGAAGTAAGTATATATTGCTTGGCCTGGAATTTAACAACATAATTCATTCCTTTATTGTTATTTTCTTAAATTAATGTAAAACTTTACAATTAAGGTGGAAAAGTTCAAGATTATGGGTTTGAAAGAAACGATGGCATATCTGAACATAGAAGAGGAGGAGCTGAAGTGCTAACTCAAGTACTTTCTACCTACTGAGGCCCATATAAACACAATTCTGACTCTTCAAGTCCTTCCTGGGCAGGCACTAAGTGCTCTGCCCTCCGTGACCTTTCATCTAGAATTCAGAATGTATAGATACATTCAAACAACAGAAGTGGGCATTGATCAGTCAAGGAAGAAGCCGTGCACTTTCAGTTTCCATTACATTAAACAAAATACTCATTAGTGCTTGGCATTTTCCCAAGCAGACACAATCTAGGTGTCCACTGAGGCTTCATTGTGCAGTTAAGAAGTTTAAAAAGACCTTCTAGACATCAGCTAGGGACAATTAAGGGATGGGTAAAACTACTCCAGGGCAAGAAGACTGAAATTACTGGAAACAAACACACATAGAATATCAACTACAAAGTAGACAAATTATCTTTAAGATCAGTTAGATATTCAAAGAGACAAAGACTGAAGATTACTTTGCTTAATAATCATTATTCTCCTTAATGAAACCACAATACACTTACTATGGGAGTATTCAGTTATATTAAAATAAAATATGTGGTAGAAAAAACCTAATCCGATGGAAGCCTGTCATCACAACGTAATTATTCCTATCGTTTACCCAACAAGGGAACTAAGTGCTACTATTATTAAGAGGTCCTAATAATGTAAGTTAGCTCTGAAATTCATATCCATTAAAACTGTTGAAACATGTTTTATTGCTAAATGTCGACTCCCATATCCAAAACAGCTTTTAGAAAATGTTAGAAAGAGACTACTTACATGCAGGGCAGACTGACAAACTTTAACTGAGTATTTCCTTCCCTTCTGCCTTGCTCTCTTCCAGCACCATCCATCCATCCATCCATCCATCCTTCATCCAGAAAGCATTTATTAAATAGTCTGTGTGTCAAGGGGACACAATAGTGAGCAAGTCTAACAAGGCTCAGGTATACATGAAGTTACAGGCTAGACATGAAGCAAAAGATTTCATATGATTTCTATTGCTGTTGGTATTTAAACAACCATATTTAAGAAACCTTTATGCAAGATCATTAAATTGTGTTAAATTTCAAAAATCACTCACATTACCTGTTTCTTACCCTCTGGGTTGGGGAATATGAAGAAAAAAAATTGTGACAAAATTTCTCGTATTTTAAGGACAGATTTATCCGTGCACTTAGGCTGATCCAATCTAAACTACCAGCAAGTTGTAGGAACAAATATCAAATGTAAACTTTTTCTCAAAGGGATGCTGTGCTACCTATTCACAAGGAATGCATGAAAAAATAAGAAAAATGAAAGACCACAAGCTTCATATGGAACATGAAAACCTCCTTGAAATTGCTACACTATGCTCTCCCTGCTTTTTAACTCAAAGACACCATTTTATCAGTACTTAAAACAGATCTTTAAATCCCAGAGATAATAATGCTTCCCAGCTACATACAACTGGCTGCATCTGACAAGCAGCATGTACTAGGAACCTCACAGGGGATAAGGTTCCGAACAGTCAACTAAGAGTTCAAATCCCAAAAGAGGTGCCCCTGGTGTGCAGAGCACTTAACCCTTCGACCAGTACCAACATGACTATTCACAAATTATTGATGTCTCTAAATCCCTGGCAGATTGCAGACAGTTCTTGTATCCATCGAATCCCAGGCATATGGTCACTAATGGGATGGCTTAAAAAAAAAACACATACACACATTCAGTCTTTGCTACGTGAATATAAAGCCACTGAAATGCTAGAAGGTGATTGAACTGGATGGAACACTGTTAAATACATGCTTAGCCTCATGTTATGGATCATTTCCATTGACATCTATCTGCGTCCTTGGTACAGTTTAATTAAAGCTGTCTGGAACAAGTCTGCCCTGTAAATGATCGTCAGTGCAATGAAAAGGTGAAACACGAGGAGGCTTGAGGCCTTTTTGTAAAGCATTTGAACAACTGTCTCTGTGGTTACCAACAGCAGTAGGAGAGAAATTCATTTTCAAAATTGGCCCGCCATAACACCTTTTGCAAGAGAAAGTGGGGCTCCTTCTGATGTCATCTTGGAGTACTAGAAGCTGAGTTAGGTAGCCAGATCTTAAGAACTCAAACTGGATCATGTTCTGGTATAAAATAGATACAGGTTTTTGGTGCTGAAGCAGTACGTCCTATACGTAACTTTCATGTTTGTAATTTATTTGACAAAATATAAACCCCCCAAATAAGACAATTTTGCCTAAAGTAGTCCTTTTCATAAGACAATTTTGCAATTAGAAGGCAGGAACATTATTTATTTAATTTGGTTTTATAGCATATAGAATACTAGCACAGTAAGTAAATAGCTTCAAACAATTAAGATGTTTATTGAATACCTTTTATATCTCCATTACTGTTATGGAGCCAGAGAAACAAGATAAATAAAATATGGATTTGAGGTACAAGCAATGTGGGACATAGTTCATAGTTTAGAGATTGAATCCTTTTTTTTTTAAAGATTTATTTATTTATGATAGACATAGAGAGAGAGAGAGAGAGAGAGAGGCAGAAACACAGGCAGAGGGAGAAGCAGGCTCCATGCCGGGAGCCCAACGTAGGACTCGATCCCGGGTCTCCAGGATCATGCCCTGGGCCAAAGGCAGGTGCTAAACCGCTGAGCCACCCAGGGATCCCCTAGAGATTGAATCTTTTAAAAAAGATTTTATTTCTTTATTTTGCAAAGGGGGAGGGAGAGGAGGAAGCAGACGCCCTGCTGAGCAGGGAGCTCAGCATGGGCTCCATCCTAGGGCCCTGGGATCATGACCTGAGCCAAAAGCAGGTGCTTAACCGACTGAGTCACCCAGGCGTCTCAAGACTGAATAAATTAACTAATTATACCTACTTCTTATGGCACTTCCTCCCCTTTAATATGACTTTATTTAAAGAGATGTAAATTAAATTATACTTGGTCTTTAATTCCAGAATTAATTGTACTTTATGAAAGGGCCCAAAGGATTGTGCCATGTTTAAAATTTTCACTCATTGACTTCTCCACATGAATCCATGAGGCATGAGATGGGCTTACCCTTTTAATTTAATGTTTATTTGGCATCTCCTTCATAGAGGACATCAAGCTATATCTTGTGTCCTTCCTCCACCCTCAAATGCTTTTGTCTCTCTCTGTTCATTATAATATGTTTATCCGGACTGGTGAAAGGTAATAGTAGCACTGAACAGAGGAGCACTCCTAAATTCAGTAGGATGCTATCAGTGCAGATTATCTTAGCCTTGATGCCTAACAGAAATTGGTCAGACCTATAAGATATTATGGACAACAAATAGGCTAGTTAAAGCCTATTTGTTAAAGTTAAAGCCAATGAATCAGGGAATCATATATTGAGTGCTGACTATATGTTGACATTATGTTGGGAACACTGGGGACCAGGGTGTACCAGAAGCATCCACAATAAGCTGCAAATTGGGAAGAGGTACATGTTGGAAGTCACCAAGAAACAGTGGAGTTGGAGGACCAAACCCTAGAGTGATGTCAAAAGACTTACTGAGGGAGAAAGAACTTGAGTTGTCTTTGAAGAATAAGTCCAGGTGTCCAAGCCAAAAGCATAGTGACAGGAACTTGGCAAGTGGAAAACCGGGTAGAAAATTGTCTTGCTTTGAGTTGAGGACTATATCTCTTGGAGTCTGATTGGGAGAACAGAAACCACTTTAAGTATTTAACATAAAAGAAATTAGTACAGGGACCTGATTTTATAGGTGATGACTTGAGATGACCAACAGGAGACAGCGTAGCAATTAAAGATTAGCAACTTCAGGAAGCTGCCAGCAATACTGGGGTTGCAAGGACAAGGGAGAAGATAGAGCTTCTGGAGCTTGGAGACCAGGGCCAACCAGTGGAGGATGGAATTTGAGAAGAACTAACCAGTAGGTGCTGGAACTATGGAAAAATACAAATGCAGTTACTACTAGAGGTCTGCACGAAGTAGGGAGAAGAGGAGAATCCTGGCTTCTACCTGTCTGGCCTCCTGCTCCATCACCTGGCAATGTTTCCTATGGACCAAGTCCAGACAGAAGCTGACAAAGACCCTGGGAGGTGAGGGGGGAAATGTCTGCAGGGTCAATTCCTTATAAAAAAAATGGAGTTGGTAAAAGTAAGGAATATTTATAAGAGCAAACAGGCTAATGATCAGCAAAGAGACTAATACAAAATAATGTAAGATTGTTACAGCAGAACCCTATTAAAAAGTAGATTTTTAAAACTAGGGAGAGGAGTTTAAAGCAAATTGGCAAGAGAAAGCCATTTTAGGTTTTTGGGAAGGAAAGAGACATCATGAAATTGGTATTTAAGAAGTATTTGATCAGAATTTGGAAGAACATTTGAGACAGAGACAAGATAGGAGGTAGAAGTTTAAAGGCTGTCACAAACTCTTTGACATTCCTCTCTCTGAGAAGTGGGGTGTGTTTATTTCCTTTTTCCTTAAATCTGGACTGGCCTGTAGAAGGAGTGATGCTGCACCAGTTCTGGGACTAGCCTTTAAGAAGGTTGGCATATAGTTAGCTTGGAACTCTGAATTGTTATGTAAGAAGTTCAACCACCCTACTGAAGTGGTCCCTTGGAGAGGCCCTGACTCTCCTGAGTCCTCCAGGTAAGCCAATGGCCAGTTAAATTCCAATGAGTGACTGTTATGAATGCTACATGGAGCTGAATAATTGCTCAGCTGAAGATTGCCCAAATTTTTGATCTACAAAAATCATGAGATATAAAACAATGGTAGTTGTTTTAAGTCATTAAGTTTTGGTATCCTGTTATGCAGTCATATGTAACTAGAATTGAGGGTATGTGATAATGTGAACATATGCCTGATATGATATGCCTCCAAGTCGAGGGAACTGTGAAGAGACCCCCAGTTTTGGGGAAAATATCCTAAATCCTCTTTGTGTTTATAACAAGTTGATGAATTTTTTTCTGTAAAGGGGTCAGAGAGTAATTTTTTTTTTTTTTTTTTTTTTTTTTTTTGTGGACTGTATGGTCTCTGCATTTACTTTTCAACTCTATCACTGGAGGCCAAAAAAAGCCATAGACAGTATGTGTAGGTGAGTTTCAATAAAACTTTATTTACAAAAACAGGAAGCTGGCCCCGAGTTGGTTGTAGATCATAGATTTCTTTTTCCTCATTTATGAAGCTTGCAATTTAAAAGAAAATTCAACTGGAGATATGCCATACATAGATGACACACAGGAATTGAGATGTAGATTGAAGAATAATAGATAAATATTCTGGAAGAGGATTTAGGATACTGCTATTGTATCTTCTTGAAGGCTACTTCATTATTTCTTTTAAAAGATACTAAGATAGTTGGTAAATATGTTAGTGGGCTGAAGGATTATTTGAATTTATAAGGTGGGATCCTTGAACCAGATGATTTATAATCTGGAGGCAAAGAGAGGACAAAAATCAAAGGGAAGTGGATCTTCAGAGGGAGTACAGATTTTCAAATCTATGAAAGTAGTCCTGGGTCCACTGTCAATGGTTTTCAAATTTATATAATTTCAACCCAATGTATTTTATGGGTAAACTGGGGTATTCTAGAGGCATTCTTTTAAGTGTGACTAACATCCTTCTAATTTCTAATTTATATCACATTTGTGATTTATTTGAACAATTATGAGTTTGGCAATATTTCTTGCTTGTATTTGAAAAGCATTCATAACATTAATCTCAAAGTATTTATATCCCAAACTATCCTGAAAAGTCAATGGTTATTTTCCATAATTTATGATATATCGAAGGCATTTTATCATGCTATTTACTCTTATGTCACAGGAAAAAAGCGTGACCTTTGAAGAAATAAAACAAGCAGCCTTTTAGTTCCCCTGCATATCTGTTAAGTTTATGGATATTTATTTTAGGCTTTATAAAAATTCTATCAGGCAGCTCAACAATTTAGAGTCACACAGCATGTAAATTCTATTAAACAAAAGCTCTTTACCCTTTCACCTATTGCCCTACATATGCTCAGTACAGTGGTACAGCTATTCAGGACAAACAATAATAGGCTGCTTAAAATCCTTAATATAACTGATGCAGGTACGCTAGAGGATGCTAGTGAATATTCAAAGGTTGTTGTTGTTTTTTTTTTTTAATCCATTTCAGGCAGAGAATGGCTGAGCATTCTGTTTTTGGCCTCCAAAGGAGCAACCTGGTTAAGAGGTGAAGTCTTCTTGTAGTTCCTGCATTTGATAAAGTACAGACCTTGCAGCATTCCCTTGTAGATCTGTGACCTCAAGCCCTGGCCTTTAGACCTTTTTCCTCCTTGAGGATAAAATGATTAGTAAGTTCCTTCTCTTAGATATGTTAGCAGTTTCTGCTAAGAAGAGGATTTTCATAATATTAAAGTGCCAGGAATTATGAGGCAAGGCTTGCTCTTAGATACTAAGACAAACCCAGTTTCAGCCAATGACACAGTTCCTACGAAGGGCCATCTGTTTAGCTCTAACGGCATTTTCTTTGTTTCACCTTTGTAGCTTGGTTTCAAATCCTGTCTGGAACACCTGCTAGATGTGAAATGAGATTGGTGGGTCTCAGTCCATTTGTGGCTGGCTGAAATTTCCCATCTTCCTTTCCAGAAAAATGGTCCATAAGGAAATTAAGTGAAAAGAGTTAGATGTCACACATGGATTCACGTATAGGTGTACTGGAGGCCTAGATAATCTTCCTGTGTAAAAAGTACAATATAAATTCAACACTGGTTCATTGGTTCATCTACTTTGCCTCTCAGCAGCTCTCTAACACCTGAGGTCTCCTGTATCCTGAAGATGATGCAACTTTAGGGACATCTTTTTACTATTCTAAGCCACTGCATAATTTGAACTGAGATTGTAACGTGGCTTGAAATTGGCTGTGATTTGCTGCTTCATTTAAACAGGGATGGTGTATGAAAGTAGCATAAGAGGTACATGTTCTGTGCTTTTTTACATTATGTAAATAGATCTGAAGTCTCCATAAATAACAATTAAAGAATATTCATAGGCTAGGAGTAAACAGATTAGATGCCTTCGGGCCATCCATTACCCAAGAGAGAAAGTAGAACACTGTAATTTGTCATAACCCAAGGCAGTATTACCTTTAAATGGTATGAATTTTGATTTCAAGAGTCAATAAGGTCTTTTCCATATAAATTTAAGAACACCAAAAATTGCCCTAAACTTACTAAATACACAATTAGTTTCTTGTTACGGATAATTTCTATTGATCCAAATCTGGTTTGTCAGCATGGATTAATCAAAATCGTCGGGGATTGAGATCTGGATGGCTCAAGGGATCAGTTCCTGGGCTATGAGCTTTTCACCCTCAGGTCACCGTTTCCAATACTTATAGGAGTTTCAAGAGGCTGATTTGACAGCTAATGTGAAACAAACCAATACCTTCAACTGAGTCCCGTGCATGGATTCACTGTCCCTTGTATTCAGGGACGTCATCCCTTAAAGTCTGAGGGTATATGTAAGGTGAAAAGTTACTGCATTATCAGCAGTCCTGGTTACTATTCTACGGATACATCCATATTTATAATCTATGGTAAACAATCATAATTGCTGTCTGCAAGGCTGTGTCCAGTTATAGAACACTTATAATTGTGTGACATTTTCTGGCAAACCAAACCAGTTGATCTCTGACTGGTTGCCCCAAGCTGTTATATATTCTGCTCTTTGTGGGATAAACTGTAGAAATGTTTCTTTTCTAGAGATTATATGCATGTGTATCTCCTTTCTTTGTTTGCCTTTCAGGCCTTTTCTAAAGCACAGGCTATAACATTCTTAGCTTTTATTACATAAAACTCCTGGTCCAGGTCTTTACCAGACAGGATTTCCTGAAGAAATACTGTTCTCTGCAGTTCTTGGGTTTGATGATTATCCTTCTTGCTCATGGTCCTTCGGAAGCTTTTGATCCCCACTTGGGCATCCATAGTGATCTGCTGGGTAGTACAGATGCCCTGGTCTTCAGCTACCTGATCTCATCCCACTACGTCTAAGAAACCTTCTGAAGATCCACTCCCTTCAGCCCTCAGTCTATCAGAAGCTCTTAATAGCTTTCTTTATTCAAGGTGAGTCAGGCAACCTTGTTGTTAAGATTTTTCTAGTGGTAGCCCCATAGATTTTGTTGCCAGGGGTAAAGCACCCAGTTTCTGTCTTGTTTTGGTGGAAAAATTAACAGACTTTGATTACAAAGATACTTGCCATTTTTAGGTAGAAGAGAAAGAAGTTTGGTTGGTTGGGATAAAAGAAAGGGGATTTTTAGCTATCCTAGATCATTTATAAAGTTTTTCCTTCTCTTGACTAGGGCATTTTCAATTGCTGGCTTTTCTATAAAACTATACACCTAGGAGGCCAAACATAGTGACTATTGCCTATACTGACTGCTGTGCTATGAACTGAAGTTCGTAGTTCTCCATAATATAAAGAATGGGAAGGATCTGGTGCTTTTGGGGGTATTCTCAGAGGGAGCTCATGATACTCTTTAGACATTGTGGAGGAAATAGCATGGTTCTCTACTACTGGGCCATTGTCTATGCAGTGAAGCCAGTTTGGTAGAATGTCCTGATGATGGAAATCATCTGTTAGAGAGTGGCCAAGGGAACTGGTAGTTTGTTTATGGTTATCCGTATATCTATGGCTACTTAATTTCAAGTCTCATTGTTATGAAATTGAAAGTGGAGGTGTAGAAGGTTCTCATTAAACCAAGCAATGTACCTTCATGGATTCCAGATGTCAGGGAAGTAGCCCAAGAGAGTTACTGTACAATTCTGGATTGCTGACACAATTGCTCCAAAATGATCTGAGTCCTCCTGGCTCATAAAGCTGTTGGTGTGGAAGGAAAAAAGAAGAGCCCCTGATTCCAAGTAAATGAATGGAGATGACCTAGCTGAGTGTTCTCCTTCTTAGTCCAGGAGAGGGAAGCAGACAATCATTTTTATAAAACTTCTTAGTTGAGAATGAGGCTATTCTGGATTCTCCCTCAGGGGATCTACTAATCTCCTGGAGATATGCTGTTGACAAGTAAAAGCATTGAATTCCTTGGACTTTTTTTCCCCAGTGCTATCATAGTACCTTGTATACATTTCAATTACAGCATCATGCTGAACTACAGTCATTTACCTGGTTTTCCTTCCCAATGGCTAAGGGGAGCAGTAACCATATGTTATTCATCTTTATGTCCTCAGACCACGGGTACACTCTGGCACGTTACCTGCACACAACAAACGTATGACAAATGAGTGGACACTAGACTCCAGAGAGGAGAACCAGGTCTTCCACACTTTGTAATCCTACTCTTTCCTTTGGTGTTGGTGACCTAGAGATGGAATCATTCCATGTTAGTATAGTATAGTTGGTAAGCACATCAATGCCATGTGCTCAACTAGAATCATGATTCTGATGCTTTTTAGCTATGTGATTTTGAATAAGACTTAAATGCTTCCTCTGTAGAATTAGAATAATACTTAGGTCATTTGGGATGTGAGCATTAAATAGAATAACCTGGGATCCCTGGGTGGTGCAGAGGTTTAGCGCCTGCCTTTGGCCCAGGGCGCGGTCCTGGAGACCCGGGATCGAATCCCACGTCGGGCTCTCGGTTGCGTGGAGCCTGCTTCTCCCTCTGCCTGTGTCTCTGCCTCTCATTCTCTCTCTGTGACTATCATAAATAAATAAAAATTTAAAAAAAAATTTTAAATAGAATAACCTGTAGTTCCTGGCACATGTAAGATACATTATTATATTATTATTATTATTATCATCATCATCATCATCATCACTGCCATCAAAGTGACAATATGTCCAGTTTGCTGCTGTTGGGAGACAACATTTGTAACAGCAGGTAAGGGTGCCAGAATTATTGTTATGAACAATACTCATGGATCAACTAACTTTTAGTTATTGTGTATCCTCTGTGTGGTTTGATTTGCCAGGTGGAAATAAGTGGCTTCCTTCTAATTTCCTCTAGAGAAATAAAATCTCATGATTTAGGCAGGGGGATCTCTTTTTGCTTCCAGGTGGCCCAGAGGTGTGTGTGTGTGTGTGTATGTGTGTGTGTGTGTGTGTGTGTGTGTGTGTGACTGATCTGAGCTGTGTTTAAATATCCAGCAACTGTTTAGGCAGAGAAGAAATGTGGGAGTACAGAGGCATGGAATGCCAACTTTCTGACCAAGCCAGAGAATGCTCCTAGATTCCTAGGTGGGGCCTAGAAATGCAAGGGAAAGGAGGCAGCGTGGACAGAAAGTTCTGGAAGCATGGCATGGGAAAGGAAGACTTAAGAGACCTACAGAGGAATAGTGGAGAAGAGAAAACATCCTAGCCTTGTACCCTTCGTACACAGCAGCAGAATAGGGTAATAGGCTAGAAATAGAGGTACCAAGTGCCCATAAAACCAATGTACAATAAAAACATTCTAGAAAGACTGGACAATATCTAGAGTCTATATTGCTCTGAAGGAATGTGATCATTTCATATTTAGATTTCTTTTAGTTAGCATCTTATGCTTAATCTTGTCTCTTTATGTTACCTTTCCCCTTACTTTATTTGTGCTCATAGCTCTGCTAAAATAAATTGGTGACTGGGAACTGTTTCCTTCTTACCATTGCCAGTTTGAAATAATCAACAAATAGAAGAATTCTACCTACCCAAACCTTGATTTTAAGGGTATCGTGAAGATTTACAATATGCTAAACAAGGGGAAAACTTGGGAATAATCAGTACAATACATTTTGCTTTCCATTCTAATCAGTTTTTCAAGTCTCTGTGTCGATAAAACTTTTTCTCCTTTTTCACAATGGTTTACAACTTAAATAATTTAATACAACAGTTGTTATATTTTTATTGCAAGCTTATAAAACTGGAACCATAAGTCTTTTCTATGCAATATATTACCAAAAAGTGACACTGGAGAAGGGGAGCTGATGATTACTGAAACTGTAATTCAATCTTCCAGTTCTGAAGATGTCATAAAAATGGCTTCTGCTTTACTTGCATATGGCAGATACCATCAGGATGCCTCAAATGAACTCTCTCTGGGTTTTCAAGCTCTCCTTCAGCATTATTTCATATACAATAAAAACAAAAATGGGACTCCACGATGCAATGCCCATCGTGATTCAAGCCCAATAGTTCTTTTGTCAATAGGATTTTCTTTTATGAAGTTTCATTTTAGAATTAATTTTGATATCAATGCCTGTTAAGCTGTGGAAATTGAAATGAACCAAGTAAGTCTTTTCCTATTCGAGATGACTTGTAGGAAGTGGTAATTAGAAAAACGTGGAGAATTTGTACTGTGCCAAAGAAAATTAAACCCGTCATGCTACATACTGTCAATTTGGTTAAAAGTATAGGTGTGGGACACCTGGGTGACACAGCGGTTGAGCGTCTGCCTTCAGCTCAGGGCGTGACCCCAGGGTCCTGGGATGGAGTCCCACATTGGGCTCGCCACGGGGAGCCTGCTTCTCCCTCTGCCTGTGTCTCTACCTCTCTCAGTGTCTCTCATGGATAAATAAATAAAATCTTAAAAAAAAAAAGTATAGGTGTAGTAAACAGCAACATTCCATAAATGCGCATTTGTTCATATATTTTAAATTTACCACTTTTCACTCTGCCATATGAGTTGTCAGAAAATAATTTCCTAATTCTGACTGATACTTTCAATGATCCAAAAGGTGCGTGACTTAAATAACGGATTCCTACAGTCTTTACGATTAAGAGTGTCCCACATAACTTAGGGCTCTCGTCTGGAAGGAAGTATGTTCCTTTTAGATGAAGAGGATGGTTAGTTATTTGTAAGTTCTTGCCAAGGATTGTCATTCAGTGGACTTGTCACGTCTGTTTTGACTTTAGCCCAAGACGACAAGCATCAAATTCCCCAAACCTCTTCTTAATATGTCCAACATGCACTTAATCTACTGACGATGTTGCCAATGAAATTTAAGAGCTGTTTTCTATTAAAAATGTCACGTTGCCTTCTGCATTATGGCACTATGGCGAGACTCTACATAATCTTCAAAATCCTCCCAGGATGAGAATAAATTAGCTCCTCAAGGAGGGTGGAGGAGTTGAAATTCCACAGCGTGGCTACTGGGGGGTCAACCCGCGCCCCCGGAAGGTGGAAATCTCCATCCCCCCGGCCCCAGGGAGCCGAGGCACCCGGGCCTTGCTGCGTTGGTCTCCCGGCCAAGGCGACAAGGGGGACAGGCCGCAGCCCTGAGAGGGTGGTTGATTCTCATCACACGGGCCTCACCACGAAGCTGTCAGGTGGCCCATGGCCAAGCCAGCGGCTGACCATGCAGAGGGCAGACGACAGAGGCAGCGCGGCCCTGGCTGTGATGCTTGCGGTGAGACGTGGTGCTTTTGCGCCCCGTGGCCAGGGTTTGGTTGGATTCTGGACACCTTTGGTGAAAGACACGTTGCCCCTCCCAGGTTGGCTTTCTCTGACCATCGCTGTAGTGAGTCGAGAGGGACAGGCCCACTGAGCACTTTTCTGCAATGGGAAGGTGCAAGATTCTCCTTCAGAGCGCTGAGCTCCCCTGAGTCTGCACAGTAGAAGCACATTCCCAGTCATTGCTTTCCAGCGGGGTCCACCTCTTAGGCTGTTGGCTTCTGCACCCTGCATGAACTTTCCATCTGTTCCATCTCCTTTTACTCTTCTGTGTATGTAACCCCTGAATTGGATTTCGTTTTCCCCTAGGGATGTTGGCAGAGCGATGAAGGGGAAGATGCGATTCCTGGGTGTTTTTAAATTTAAGAAAAGTTGCTCATATGTTTTAAAATCTGAAAAAGTCCAGCACTGGGTATAGAGTGAGATGAAGAATAGCTAACTTGTATAGTTAGTCTCTACTATTTGCTTTTTGTATTTTAGGGCCAAAAAAAAAAAAAAGTTTAATAGTGTGCCCATCGTCCCTCAAGTTGAAATGCTCTGCAACATGAGTTGGCGGAGATCTCTAGGAGCCAAGAATTGCAAAGGGACACTGAGTCACCATCAGCCTCGAAGTTGAGCTTTAGGATACTGGCTTTTGAGAACCACTCGTTAACTGAACTTCTCAAATATACAAATGAAGATGCAGCTTGAATACACACACACACACACACACACACACACACACATAACCTTGTGTATGTGTATGTATGGAGAGAGATAGGGAGGAAAGGTAGGAGAGAAGGAAAGAGGGAGAGGAAGGCTTCAGGCATATTTATAAACTAAAGGTAACACACTACATTTTGCCAGGAAGTCAAAAAGTAGTCCTGGTTGACAAAATAAATGAAGTGACACGTATATTCTGTGCAAATAGCGCTATAAAGCAAATAGTCTCCTATGTTACAGCTAAGGCATCTGGATAGTTTTTAAAGATGTCTTTTTTTTTCTTCTTAAAATATGATGCAATGGTCCAATGTGGAGGAAGGGGAGATGTCAGAAATCTATGACAAAATCTGAATCATGAAGAAAAAGTTCAAAACTCTTCAGCGTAGTTCAATAGAAGCCACCCCAAGTGCTTTCAAAAATACTATGTTGTCAAGTCCAACTGCTATGAAGTTGGAATTATTCCAAACTCTTGTGTAGGTGATTTATCTCACATCATTGTATCCCACCTATTCGGCTGGTTGGATGTTAGCTTGGTGAGGCAGTTTTGGGATAAAAAGTGCTGGAGCAGGAAGTTCCTGTTAAACTTTAAGCTGATTTAAAAATATTTAGATTGAAATGTTCCATAACTACTAAGGGACATGGCTAATTAAATGCATACATCTTATTAGAGTCCTGCACCACAAGAAGTAATGACAATAATGGCCATAATAATAACTACAACTAACATTATTTGCTAGAGACAGGCATTGTATTAGGTGCATTCCACGCATTATCTCATTTACTCCACACAACATCCGGAGGCTGCCTTTTGCTATTACCTCTGTTTCACAGATGAAAAAAAATGGAGGCTCAGAGAAGTTAAATTACCAGGCTTTCTGAATTGGGTGAAAATTTGGGCTCTACTGAGTTTCAGAAACATCTGGGCTAACAAATTGAATCATCCTGCTCTTCTGTGATTATTGGCTCTTAGCAGCACTGTAGCTTTAGGAATCAATATAGTGCACGAGTTCTATAAATGTGCCTCTTAATAAGTTAATAAAACAGAGATATTCTCATTGCCTCTCCATCAAAGTTTCAGGGAAAAAATGAGAATATTAAATGCAGTAGGATAGGGAAGATCTGCTCCATTTGCTCTACAATGATAATCTTTTACAAAAGAGGATTTTTATTATTAATTCTTTGCCTTCTGGGGATATTATAATTTTCTAGAATATAGAACTGCCTTAAGCACAGTAATTTGCTGAGCTAGACTGAATCTCAAAATGTTTCAAATGAGCTGATAAACAACTGCATAATTAGCCATTATTAGATCAAGTCTGTGTGTTACTGATATCCAGATGAACAAACCAATGGATAGGCAAATTGTAGATATAGTTTTAAAAACTAAGAGTCTGTGTTATATTTTTGCATGCTTTGTAACTTGTCCTTTAAAGAATTAAAAACCACATTTCATTTGCCTTTTTTAAAAAAAGACATTTAGATTATTCTATCAAATAAATCCTTAGAGACTTAATCATTAAACACATACTTCCATGTATGAATAATGAAAGATTTATGTGTTGAATGCAGCTCATGCTTTAAAAATGAATAGATAGTGGGATTTTTTTTTCAATTAAAACTTGCCTCAAATCTATTGCTTGCATGGGTAATGCTCTTTCATCCCCCTTCTGAGTTCTGGTTCAAGTCCAGAGTACAAAGTACATTTGGCCCAGATTATGAAAATAAAAGGTTTTGCATGCTTAAATCAGAAAAGGCAAATACAGTCAGCTTTTATGCTGAAACACACACACCTTATTCAATTGGTAACATCCAGTCCAAAATGTATCCACGTTACAGTTAAATCTCTCTTTCCTCTCATTTTTCATTTTTCAAGAACTTGACACTGGATCATAAAAATGTTGCTCTGGGCTGGAATTCGTCATGCAGGTTTACAGCCTAGGAATAAGGTGGTTTTTTTAAAAAAAAATATTAAAATTAGCTCAGCCGTTTTGAGGATCAAATAAAGAAAA
The DNA here is from genome assembly GCF_048418805.1 of Vulpes vulpes. Lineage (NCBI taxonomy): Eukaryota > Metazoa > Chordata > Mammalia > Carnivora > Canidae > Vulpes > Vulpes vulpes. The sequence goes on from NC_132794.1 coordinate 42,552,043, forward strand.
GAGACATTTGCAGAAAGAAAAAAATTCTAAGCTGCCTTAATTTAAACAAAATTTTAGTTTATGCTCTGAACTCAGAGGCCACAAAGCAAAACAGGTAAATATGCTAAAATCATCTTTGAACACAAAGAGCTGCAGCAGCAATTTTCCAGAGGATTTCTAGAATTAGAGAGTTGACATTTTTGTCTTGAATGGTTTAAGTGTCTGTTGAGGGGGCAGACCAGATAATTTCTTGAGATTCTTTGAAGGTCAATGATTCTGTGACTTGTACCTATCGGTATTTGGTGTGCCAAAATGAACTGTGAACTGCCAATGGGCAATGGGTGCCAGGCCCTGTGTGAATGAGCCCCATTGGAAAATGAATTTGTTGCTGGATGAAAACAAGTATTTTGACCTTTGACGATTTTAACAGCTTCCAAAATTTTTATGCCCTTCTTATGCTTCCCATTATCACTGATCCTCCATTTGATGCCAACTAACAGCCTTAGGTTAAATTTTATTGCTGTTGGGTTCAAGTTCTGCTTTTTTTTTTTTTTTTTTTTACAATGATTATATTTATCCACAGTCTGAGAGTTTCTTGTTGCTGTTGTTTCCGCCTTTATTTATTACAGATCTTGGGTCCCTGGTCTTACATTTACATTTCTTCAGCTATTCCTTTCATTTGGTAAATTAGCATGCATGTTCTTTGCATATTTACATGGTTCCAGAAATAAGACCATTTATATCCTCAAAGTTAAAGCCATAGGGCCATCTGGGCTACAAAACTAACAAGGAGCGCCAGTTCTTCTTTCTAGAGGTGTGTCAGCTGTGCCCAAGTCACAGTGAGAAAATTAGACCTTTGGTTCATAAGGTATCAGCATAATTGCCTTGATGTTTTTCAAAGGCATTAGAGAAGTTTTCAACTTTTTTACAACGCTCTGATTTTATCAGGAACACCTTGCCATCGTGTATTTGATAAGAAAGCCTATCGTTACATTTTATAACTTTCTGTACTTAACTCCTAAAAATGACACGAGTGTTCTCCAAAGTCCAAGATCCCTTGTTAGGATTTTATTAATGAGCCTTTTAGAGATACTCTCTCCCTAAAAGGGAAATTATATTTGGTTCAGAATAAATGAAGCTATACACTTCAAGATCTGAGTTGATTTAAGTCTCTGAAGCAAAGAAACTTCAACAGATTTCAAATTTGGAACAATATACTGTCATACCCCAGAATAAGAAGATGATATCTAATTTGATTATAACATCACAACATGTAATGCTACACATATCTTCAGAGTTAAGTAAATATTATTATAGAAATCTGGGTCATTACTGGCTGCAGTGTAATGCATAAATAAAATAAGGTAAGGAGAACATTTCACTAAATTTTATTTCAATTCCTTGTTTTCCCTGCATATTTTATCACTGACATTATTGTATCGAAACAAACCACAGTTTTGCTGTTGATGAGGGACACAAAAAACAGCTTGTCTGTCATTTGATTCCTATACAGACTTTAAGGTCAAAAGTTATTCCTCACAAATGTATGACTTTCCTGAATATTGAATATTCGAGCTAGGTTTTGATCTGGAAGCATTGTGAATAAGCCTTCTGATGGGCAATATTTGTATTGTCATATTAAAACTCCCAGGAAACCAACCGAGAATTGACATCGCTATAATCAAAGGAAGCAAAAAAGATCCCCAATCATTCAAGTAAGTTATTTCCTTACAAATGGGAACAGAAACACATTGCAAAATAAACTACAAAATCAAAAGTTAACAGACCATGATCATAATTGTCATTTGTTTCTGACTTGTATGAAGAAGTAAGTAAAAACTACCTTGGGGTAAAAGAAAACGTGAACCTAAATCCTTTATTTTAACTCTTTGCTTTTTATTTATTTTCAGTTTTATTGAGAAATAATTGACATACACTTAAACATGGTTAAAATGGTAAATGTTATATTTTACCAAAATAAAAAAAATTATAAATATTCACACAGGGAAGCAAAAGTGATGTTCTATTTAAGCATCTTAAAATGGGATGGTAGACCTCTGATATTTACAACAATGGATTTGGAGACTTTTGTGAATGCCTAATTTTATATGTATGGGAATGTTTGTTTTGACTTTATTTTGACTTCTGGCTTTCTCCTCAGTTACCTTTCCACTAATAGTTCTTTCTGGTACATCTGCTAACACCAAGGAAACAAATTCAACTTTCACTTATTCTTATTCCCCATGGTGTGTGACATTTGCATTGCTGAGACATGAAACTTCTCCCTGAAATACTTTTCTTTTGCTTTGCATAGAGGATTCTGTGACTTCTTTCATGTTATACTTCTGATCTGCTATCAGGGTCAGCATTCTGCTACTTAATCTATTGAAAACCTCTATTTCTTAGCTAAGAAACATTGTGTCCCCAAATTATTTTGTTTCCCACTTATTTCTGTCAACGGCCCCTAGTAGTTCACCTTCTTTTTTGAGTTATTTCCCCTAATAAATGTTCATGACAATTACTACTGAAAACAAGTGAAAGCCAAAGCTGAATAATACTGAAGGTGCTCAATGGTGTGATATAAATACTGGGCAGTCGCACAGGCTCATTCACTGGTTTAGTGATGCTTCTTTATGAGTATCTGTGATTCCATTTCTTGTTTCAGAAAAACTACCAATCATACTCAAATGAGTTCATATTTGCAAAGTTCTAAGAATTGTACCTGACACGAAGTAAACATGTAATTTTTAAACTAAAAAAATACCCATTATAGGCCTTCGGCATGTCGAAATCAATACATCAAAATCAGAAAAAAAATTAGAACTGAAAAATGACAAGGCTGAGTCTATTGTTAGACAGGAAAGGAGGGTCCACACCAATAAGAAACAAGGTGGGGGAGTCTTCCTGACCAGAAATTAAAGGGCTAGAGGCAAGGCAAAAGGAGCAAGTACACAAACAGGGCAAGAATCTGAGTTCACATTTCTGGTTGGCTCATGATGTGGATTAATTTCTCTTATGGTTAATGCCTTTGGGTTCCATAACACCCATGCTGAGAAACCCGGTTTTAAATAAATCTGAGGTAGTTGCACTAGATTCCACTGGACCTAGGTTCATTCAGTGGATTTCTTATACTAGGAGTAACTTGAGAATACTAAAAATCATTAATATTCAGTCTATGATTGCCGAGGACATGCATTTTTTAAAAATATAAACAATGAAAGGTAAGAGCAGAAAATAGGTTTTTAGATGCTCTAAAAATCATAGTTAGGGTTATTTCTCAAAGATTTCCAGGGGAATTTCTGAAGTCAGCTGTATCTTTTGACAGACTCATATAATTAAGAAGTTCCCTGGTAACAGAAGCCATGAAATCTTTTTTTTTTTTTTCATAAAATATGGATATTTTATTCCAGTTCTGAGGGATGAAAAAAAAAGAGCAGAGGAACACATCCTTCTATACACCATTCTAATTTAGCTAACAATAATTTGAAAAATCTAAAGCAAATATGTATATGTATCTGTATAAATATTTATATATACACATACATATTTCATCAGTATTTATATATTTACTCTATTTTTGTTTTTTTTTATAAACATTCTTAAAATTATCAAATGCATCCCAAAACTTCTACTTCTGCCTCTTCATCAACCATTTAATATTGTTTGGATTAAATTTACAGTTTGTGTTTTAATCCCTTATGTGACTGGTCAAACTGTACATTGTATCAGATGTGAGGGAAAAACCTTGTTTAAAAGTTATATCCTAAAAAAAAAGTGATACTTTTTGTGTCACAGTTACCCTTTACATGATTTTTTTCATCATAATTTTCAACTTCACACATCTTGCAGTTCTCTATGCAGACTATTTCAGCTTCTAGTGCTGTACATATCTACATCTTCTGGATGGGACTGCCCGTGATCCATGAGCTTGGGGTCAGGCATAAACTGTGTAGCACCTGAGGTGGATTCTGATTTTCTCTTTGTTTCAGAGATGAGTTCAGTTGGCAAAGGCACTGAGTATTTCAGGCTGTCAGCTGTTTTTGCAGGTATTTCTATTTCAGCAGAATTTCCCAGCTTAGGTTTTTCTTTAGGTTTAGGAAAGGACTCTTTTTTGTTGATTTTTGTCCACAATGATTTAACTGCTTCATAAATTTGTTCACTTGTAGTGTATGCCTTTTTTTCCAGTTACCTTTGCAATTATTACTGACTGGACTGGGTAGCAAACAGCTGCTCCTAAAGTGGCCAGTCCCAGTGGATAAGCAATTTTCTTAAACCTAGAACCTTTTCTTGCTGAAACCAAGCCTGCCAGTCCTGAAACAGTAATCACTCCAATTTTTGGAAGAAAATCTCGAGGTGGATTCTTCAGATAGACATACACATCTTTTCCAAATTGTACTGTATCCATTATCCCATTTTTCATAAACACATAAACACCCTTGCACCAGCCAATATAACGACTAGTTGTAGTGCGGATGGATGCAAAGCCCATCTGTAAATGACCAGGTTGCTCTTCAACATATTTAGACTGCAGAGGTGGTGCAGTATATATGGGGAGCTTCTCTGGTTTTACAAGCTGCTTTTTGTATTCTTCTTTAGCCGCATGCACAGTTATAGATGCACATATCAGACCTGCAGGTACGGTTGTCAGCTTTCCCATCCTAACAGCCGCCATCTCCGTGACTTTCTGCGTCTAGATTTTCATATGGTGGGCAGAGAAGGACAAAACTGTTCAACTCCAGAAGCCATGAAATCTGAGGAAGAGCAGGAGCTACTAAGTGTACAGAAACGATTTAAGCATAACTGCAATGGTGTTATGAGGGTTTAGTGCTCTTGCCCTAAGTTCCTGGAGCACTGTTTATAAAGCTCTGCTGTTTCATCTTGCACTGTACAGTATGTTCATTGTGTGCTGACACTCCACAGTATGACTTCAGCTCCCTGAGCTAATGCCTATCTAGAGTTGATACACAGCAAGTACCAGTTGAATGAATACGCCAACAAATGAAAAAAGTGCCAAGAAAGTGCTGTTCTTCCTTCCCTTTACTCAACTCTATGTAACTCAACTCTCTGTAGTAGGAGCTGACCTCTTTGTTCTTCTCAGACTGGCACCAAGAAACCACATATTATTTTTTTCTGAGTGGTGCGGCCCATTTCATAGAAAGAGGATTCTACAATTAGACCAGCCACACAATATAAACTGATGTAAATTGGAGATTTCAAAGAAAAGACTACCAAAAGTTGCAATGGTTAAAGAAATAACTTTATCAGGAAAGGTAAGGTATGTCTTATAGAAGGTAGGCTCCCATGGGAACAGAAAAGGAATATACTGTTTTGTCAGCTTTTTGTGCATGGCAGGATAGGTTTTAAAAAATATTATCTTTAGGAGAGTGAGTAAAAATGTAGAGATGAAAACATTGTATTTTACTAATTTAATTTAAAAGTGTTACGAGAGTGAATTAAGACATTATTTTCCCATTAATGAATGTTTCCATTTTAAACTTGGGGAAATAGCAGGTTTGTCTTGCCACATGGTAAGTGATTCTTAGTTATAGCCATTAGAAATTCCCTCTTCATCTCTGAGTGGGTAATTATTACTTGAAATAGCTCTTTTGGAGTGATTATTATGAAATGTACCTATCTTCTGTTGATCTACTGCTTTATTTATCTCATGTTAAAAGATCTTTAGAAACCTTTCTATCATTAACGGGCAAATTCCATTTTACAGATACATCCATTAGTTGCCAAGAATAATTCTAATCTGATAAAAGGATAACCATTTAAAGACTACTAATTCACATATTAAATGCTTAGGGTTGTACATTGTTAAAGACCTTACATCTCCAGACCCATTATCCTTTGTCTCTTGGTAGAAGACAATAAATGTGGGTCTCAAACATTGGCTGGATCTTCTTTCATCTAGACTGGATTAAAAAAAGGGCTACAAAAATGAATGTACAGTTTGAGAAATTCTTCCATAAGGATGCTCAAGGATCAGTATAGATATTATGTAATAACAAAATATCACAAATCTCTTTGAGATGGAGAGAAGCTCATTAAAAAAGAAAATACCTTTGGATAATTATGATCTCAAATGAGTATTTAAGGAAAGAAACATGACAAAATATTTCTAATATTTATGAGGTGCTTCTCAGAAGGATAGAGTTAATTTATTATTCTCATAAGAGCTGTTTTCCATGTGATTAAGATCATAAATAGAATTTAACTGTTTTCACAGCAGCAATAAATACTGGAGAGGCAGAAAGAGAAATATGCCAATTTTTAGCAAAATTTAAGAGATGGATTGCAAACCTCTTGAAGGCAGAGCCCTAATTTATCTCACTCCCTATCCTTAGAGGCTGACATTCATCCTGCCAAAGTTAATCAATAAATATTTGCTCAATAAATACATTGAATTAGTATGTATTGGGTTTTCTGGCCTCAGTAGGGAATCCACAACCTACAAATGCACTAAATTGCAAAGGAATTTTGAGGCAGATTGTTTGCGACTTATTACTCCCTACAGAACAGGCTATCATGCATGGATGGTATGGGGGTGATCAGGCCAGCTTGTGAAAGTCACTTAGTCTACAATGAAGCAGAAACATTAGACACTTGATATGAACAAATACTCAAAATACTCAGCAGGATAAAAAATACTGCAGCAATAAAACAAAAGAAAGAAATAATAAAATTGAACAAAAACTAAAAATGTTCATGTCCCTCAGTACTTGAAGAGAAGCAGATGTTCTTTTAAGATTGTATATATTTATTTGACAGAGAGAAAGGGAGAGAACAAGCAAGGGGAGCTGTAGGCAGAGGGAGAAGGAGAAGCAGGCTCCCCGCTGAGCAAGGAGCCCGATGTGGGGCTCGATCCCAGGACCCTGGGATCATGATGTGAGCTGAAGGCAGACACTCAACTGATTGAGCCACCCAGGTGCCCTGAGGAGCAGAGTTAAGTACGAGAAGATGAAGAGATGTTTGGAGATTATCATGGAGAGGCTCAGGAGCTCAAGGACTTTAGAAGCTGGTGACTTTTTAAAAGTTACGGAGAATTCCTCTGCAAGACATAGCTCCACTTATTCATGCTAAAAGCCTTTCAGTAACATTATCTTACCTCTATCAGCCAAGACTTAAGGTACTTTTTAAGATTCAAAAATGGAATGGTAAAAAGGGGAAAAGAGAGAAACAGGTGAAGAAAAATCAGGTAAACTGAACCGCAAAGATGAAAAGACTAAGATCCATATCAAACCAGTCCTCTCTGCGCTCGGGGCTTTGATGGATAAGGCACAGTCCCTGCTTTCAAGAAGCTACAAGCATGTAAGGTGCGTCAACTGATGAGCGGGGCAGTACGGCCCTTGTGATGAAAACCGTGACAAAGGTAACTGGGTACAATGGGGCCAGAGCCTTCAGAGGGGGTGGGTGAAGGCTGCGAGTGAATCCTAAAGAAGGAACAGGCACCCCTCAGGCAGCTGCAGAAGCTCAGAGAACAATCCACGCTCAGGGAACAGTGTGAGCAAAGGTGCGCAGAGTAGGAGGCCAAGTCGGAGAGGGAAGGCACCGGTACATGGGAATGGGGTGGCGAGCTGGGTGGGCTGGAGGGAGAAGGGGCCTCTGTGCTCCCCTTGTGAAGCAGCCTGACTCATCCTGCAGATGACTGGAAACGTGAGGGTTTTAAACGGGGAAATAACATGATCAAACAGGCATTTTCCAAAGATCACTGTGGCAGCGTGACGGAGGGTGGACTGGAGGTGTGAAATACTGGTGGCAGAGAAACCTGTTAGACAACCGAGGGGGAATGAAAGCAGGGAGCAGGCAGCAGGCTCATTACAGAGGGAGCAGGGGAGCCGCTTGCTCTGTTCTCATCTTCATGAAGGGCCTCAGATTTAGATTCCTGATGTTGTCTCCTAATGAGGCTGTCTGCGCTGTCCCTGGGATTCATTGTCAAGATTGAACTTTTACAACATGCCACAAATTTTGTTACCTCACTTGAACATCTTTTATTTTAGGGGACTGGGGAGCCTCAAAAAATGGAAGGGATCTGAGTCCCTCCTAATCTCAGAGAAGCCTGCTCACCTGCTCTGTGTAGTTTGTGCAGGTTAAGACAGAACGGGAGGTGCGGTGCCTGGTTGGCTCAGAAGGGAGAGAATGCAGTTCCTGATCTCGGGGTCGGAAGCTCGAGTCCCACCTGGGGTGCAGAGATTCTTAAAATAAAAAAAAAATAAAGTCTTAAAACAACCAAACAAAAAGACTAAGGGATAGAGAAGAGAGGAGAGCTAGAAAGTTTCCATAACTGACACAGATTAGCTTTGTTGCAGTGTGGGAAAAGTGTGCATCCCTTTACTCAGGAATTTTTGATGTTTGCAAGATGGGTGTTCACAGCTTGGGAGCACCTGAACCATTGTTACCTAATTCTTCCTTTACCTACTTATAATCCAGATGGAGACCGTGGATTGGAAATATTTAGGAAAAGGTATTCTGTATCTCTACATTACTCTGTTTTCTTGACATAGGAGATGGACTTTGAGAAATGACCCAGAATTAATAGTTTTTAACCTAAATTATTAAAAGAGACTTACTTCTCTTATGTTCATGTTTCTGGTATTATGCTTTTTTAAAATGACTGATAAAAAGCAGTATAATCTGGAAAAAACAAGCATTTTGTCGTTGTTAACTACAAAAGTGAGATTTACTTTAAATTTTTGCTTTCTAAACGTATTTAATTAGCTATTGTTGAGAGGAGGATCAGACTGGAGGCAACGTCAGTCAGGGGCTATTTGTTTCCAGGTAATTACAGCGGAATCATCCAATGAGTAATAAAATAGTAACAAGGTATGTTTGAAAAGGTGAATTTTGAAGTTTATTTTTTTACACATTCATTCACTAAATGCAATTGATTATTAGCACTTTGCTAACTGATTAGAATACACCATTACTTAATGATATTATTAAACCTTCAAAAAGGTCTATGAATCTAATATCTACAAAAATAAAAATACACCTTCAGAACAAAGTGGCATGGTTTTAAGGCCAAACTTGAGTGAAAAGAAAATGTCACAATTTAGTCTTGTATAAAATTCAGACTCTAAATAAATCTAATTTATGCTTCCTGAGCTCAGTTGTCCTTGACACATAGAAAACCATGAAAACATATCTCTTTGCAGAAAGAAAACACTTCTTCCTTCTAGTGTATGAGTAGATCCTTATCCATGTTGAGGGAAGCGATAAAAATGATAGAAGTGTTACAGTATTAAGATGAAGAAAGAGGGTCTTCATATTTTTAAAGTTCACTGTTTCACAACAAACCAAGGACACAGAAGGGCTCTTTCTCTTTTGGATCATTTGACTTAACATTTATGTCCAAAACTCTGAGCCTCGGGTAAAGATCACTTCGTTCCTCTTCCTTTGCTTCTGGATTGAACATGCCCTACCTAGATCCTGGACGGTGAGGGGCCCAAGCGAAAGAAGCCATTGGCTGTCTGCTCTGAGCCTTCAAAAAGTCTGAGGATCTTCGGGAGAAGTCACTTTGCTTCCTTCTTGTTGCTGAGCATGCTTCTGATAGATGCCATGGAATATTATACCATGTACATATGAAGTTGTACATATTTATTGACTGAATACATATATAACTTCAAGATCTTTCAGTATTTACCTGAGATTGTTCAGGAGGAATTATTAGCATGTTTCACAAAGTTTAAAGTATTTCTCTCCTCGGGTGTCAAGTTTCTTGACCCAGAATTACTATGTGAAGATGCCCCAGGAATGATCATTTATGAAGCAAATTATGACCCTTTTTTAAGTTTACATTTTTTGGGAGCAGTGGTGGAGGAAATTGTTATTGTCAAGTATACTGCCTTAATTAACTTTTGACCTTTTTTGGTAAGACATAGGTCCCTTGACAGGAACAGTGAAGTGATTACTTATTATAGCCCCACCTCACTGATATGTGACCCAAATTTTGTGGCATACATTTTCAACCAGTAGCTTTGTTTTTTCCTGCTTAAAAAAAAAATGGCATTAACGTAACTTCTTATTCAGCTTAGAGAAAAAACAAAAAGGTCTTATCTGTAGAACAGTTCACATGGAATCTCCCAATATATTATATTTACTTTCGCAACAAACTCAAATAAAAAAAAAAATCAGAGCTTCTAAGACAGTTACAATGAAGCAAGCAGTCCCATGGATATAGTTGTGGGCATGTTCCAGTACTCACCTCTGTCCGCTGACCTTCCTTAACTTCACTTCTCTCATGTGATAAGACTGAACTGGAAACTGACAAGAGGAACTTGGGGTTTTATGATGACTAGTCTATACGCTTATATTAAACATTTATCCATCATGCTGGGAAAGGGCTGATTTACTTTGGGGTGTTTAACTCACTGGGCATTCTAAATGTCACATTTCTCATAACACAAAAATACAGAGGATATCGGGTGCCCAAAGTTTTAAGATTTCTTTTCATGAGTAGCATTCACTGGCCTCAGTCTGTCTGTACATCAAAAAAAAAAAAAAAAAAAAAAAAAAAAAATCTGATTCTAAGTATGGATTCTAGATTCTAAAGCCCAAGAATAATGAATAAAATCTGAACTATGGAAAACTGAACAACTTCCTAGAATGTTACTATTTGCTGGAGACATTTGCATTCAGATCTTTCCTCAAATTAGATCTCTGGCATTGCTTCCTTGCTTTCTAGCATTGCTCCAATGTTATATCTGTTCATGGCTGGGAGGAAGCCAATTTCAAAGATTTATTGCACAAAGAGCTATTTACTGAGGCATATGCAATGCTTTCACTATGAAATAAACAGAAGTAGCATGCCTTTAATATACGTTTTGACAAGAAGAAACGAGACTTATTTGTCTTCAGCACTCCCACACTATGGAATGAAGGAGAAATACCTTTGGTATTTATTACAGTGTAGTACCTTCCATGGTTTTGGGAACACATGATTTTCTTAGCTTAGTCTCACATTTCACCTTACACATGCCTTTATATCGTTTCCCCAAAGGTGAAAAGCTATTACTTTACATGTTTTTAAAAGGGGAGGCCTTTTCCTACTGATGGACAAGGCTCCTGTATTCTACCCTGACAGTGTCATTCTCTTTATTTGCCATGTTGGAAACAGTCATTTTGACTCTTATATTTTGCAAAATTCTGGCAACTTGTTCTCATTCACTAATTCCCTCAGGTACGGATCCTTCTTTAAGGCCTGTCATAATCTCACCTACCTCTTCTGGGGCAGTCGTTCAAACTTTAGTGTACATGGAAGAAACAAAGGAAACTCATAACAGTCAGATTCTGGATCTCAATCTCAGGTGATTCAATGGTCTTAGGAAAAGCACAGAAAACTACATTTTGATAAATCACATATAATCCCTTGTCCAGATTTTAAGAAATTCTATAGTCTTCTTATCTCCACCGGGTCTTATAAACTATTTCCAAACTGTTTTGGAATAGTTCCAAAAACTATTTTTTTTTCCAAAGAGGAAAAGAAGCAAATTTGTTGTTGTTGGTAGGAGGGCATGAAGGGGAGGGTTCTTCACCTTCCCCAACATCTTGGATAGATGGGAGGTTGGGGGCAATAGAAAAGGCAGTAGATGGGGGCGCATGCCCCATTCTGTACAATATAGAAGAATCTTATATAGATACTTTGTATTAGAGCCACCTGTCCTCATTTGTGTCCTCTTACTGGCTGGCCAGGTTGGGAGACACTGGGGGACAAAGAAGCTGGGGGTGGTGAGCCAGGACAAAGGGATATCCCATGGTCCCCATCCTCTGGCTGTCTCTTTGTGGGGTCACTTTGGATCCTTGGTGGGGGCATAGCAGAGCTCTAGTGGCCGGGACACCATCCAGAACTTCTCATTCACCAGTTCGAGGGTCAGCGAGCCATTCAGTGTCAGGGGCGATGTAGATAGTGTACTGCTTTTCACTGACACCTTCCAGACTGGGTAAGGCAGGCTCTTCAGGAGCCTAGAGATTATACCTAAAGAATCCTAAAGATTATACCATGTTCATTCATTTACACTTTCAATGATTTATTGAGCACCCAGTGTGTTCTAGGCATAGGGTTTATAGTAGTGACCAAAGCAAACATCATTGACTTCATGGAATTCACAGTCTATGTTTACCTAGGTTTACCTCTATAACTTATCAGATTTGACCTAAACTTTCTTAGTTTGATGTTAAAGATCTTAATTGACTTCGTCTCTTGACTTTCATTCGACAAAGACACTCTCTGTAGTCAAGTCATTCTTATTGTTCCTCAGCCTTCCTGTCTCCATACCAACCCAATCTACCTCTGGTCATTGATCATATCATTCTCCATCAGGGATAATGTGCAGTGTTGTAGACAGGGCAGAAATATGGGAAAGTAGGGTTCATCTATCCATTAAATACGTTTATTAAGAGCCAATATTATTCAGCAGTGAACAAGCGAGAAAATAAACATACAACAAAAACAAAAAGAAATATCAGATAAGTGCTATCAAGTACTACTTGATATTGGCTATATTAAGCTGAGAGCTGAATGACAAAGATAGTGCCCATGCAAAGTTTAGGGGAAAAAGCATTATTGAAAGAAGGAAAAGCTAGTGAAGGCTTTCAGGGAAGATGTATGTAAGAAGAATATAAGGAAGGCCAGTGTACTTGGTACATAGTAGGAGATGGTAAAGTGGTAAAGGCTGGGGTGAAACAGGTCCACATGAGCCAGATGACATAGGGGCAGAAAAAAGGATTTTATTCTAGGTAGAATGAAATATCACCGGATGGTTTTCAAGAGGGTTGAGAGGGGATCTGATTTATGCTTTAATGTAGCTCTCTTCAGATGTTGTGTGGAAACTGGATTGTAGAAAGGCAAGAAGAGACCAGATCAGAAGTACTATAGTAGCCTAACTGAATGATAATGGTGGTACAGACAGGTATTAATTCAAATGGACAGATTGGGCATATGTTATGCAAGTAGTATCAAGGGGCTTAGTGGTGGATTGAATGTGGGGGGTGCATGAGAGGACTCAAAGATAATTCCTAGGGTTTTTCCTTGAGTAACTGGCTGGCTGATCATATCCCTTATTGATCAAGAGAAGGTTTGTGAGGGAGGTGGTAATTAAATGTCCAAATGGGGGGTGATGTGGCTGAAAAGATAGATTGCTGTTGCCAGACTGCAAAGAGTTTAGAGTAAGAGATTAAGAAACTCAAACTTGTTCTAAATTGCGACTTAAGGAAACATACACTGATGTGTAGGATAAGCTGGAAGGGGTAGACACTGCATGACTGAAGTAGGATTTGGGGACTAAGAATGATGCAGGGTGGGGAGCAGTTGGGTATGAGATGGAGAAAGTCAAAAGTGACAAGAATAATTATAAAAGAGCCAACTACAGTTGGGAAAGAGGTTAGACAAAATACAAACAGAAAATGTGTTTGTACATCTTAAACTGATGATGTCCTAGATGTTGGCCAATTGAATTTAAATTAAAAAAAAAAAGAAAAAGAAAATGTGTTTATTTGAAGATGTAAACGGAGTTCAGAGTGGAGTGGAATTCATCATAGATGGCTTCTTGTTTGGTAATTTTGAGAAGAGGAGATGCATAAAGTAGAAAGGAGAGCATGTAGCCAGCTCCTGAGAGAAGGGCTAAGTCTGCTGCAGAGGAAGGAATTCCTCAATCGTGATTCGGTCCTGCAAACACACCAGTGTGGGAAAGAACCTGGGTTAAAGGAAGACAGCAGACATTTCAATCTGCAACTGGTCATTCCCTCCACTGGTGGCATGAGAATTGTAGGGGGTGGTGTGTATGTGTGTTTGTGTGTGTGTATGTGTGTGAGTAGCAACCTCATCTACATTTTAGTTCCCACACATCTTTTAATCATAAAAAAATTGGCAACTCTGTTACTATTAGGATCATCTAATGGGTTATCTGATGAAACATATATTGTAGCATTTCCAGAGCTTGAAATATTGGTCAGTAAAATGGAAAATTTTTCCTCACCTTTATGAGTTCTATAGCCAATGAACAGTATCTCCACAACAGGATGCTCGTAAGGAAGATCTTTGTACATGAAGGGAAAAAGCTGTTGGTCTTTATGAGAAAATGTTTCCAGTTTACAATTAATTTTATTTTTCTGACTGAGTTTTCTTTCTGCAGTATAACAGGCTAGATCAATAAGAACTCTGCATCTATAACAGGAAATCTAGGCAGAGAAAGTCATCAGAGAAAGCAAATGATGAAGAAAATCAATATGCTTACCTTCTTGGTATTCCCTTATCCTTCATTTTCCACTTCTCTTGACTTCACCAAAACCTCACCAGTGAAGCTAAATGAATCACCGGAATGAATTTTTTTTTCTAGAGAAACAAATTTTGGCTCATTTGTGTCAATTGCAAAAGCAGCTGCTTCTTTCCTATATGAGCCATTTTCTGAATAAGTGATTTTTTTTTGGTTGGCAAGCTGAGGGATTTTGCCTTAGTCAATAGTTGGCATTATCATCAAATAGGAGGCAAATTAGTCACTGCAAATGAATTAATATCTTCCAGAACCAGAGTTATTTATGCCCTGAGTGATAAACTTGGGAACTGTTAATCAGTGCACTGACAGAATTTGTAAATGAGATCAATGCATCACTGTTGGGGATCTTCCAGGAATGATGGAGGACAGGATGGCTGCCAGAGGACTGCATTCATTCATTTGCTTGCTCCTTCCTTCCTCCCTCTCCTTCTTTTCTCCCTTCCTTTCTTTCCTCTTCTCTCCGCTCCCTTCCTTCCTTTCTCACTCCACCTCCCTCTTTTCCTCCCTTCCTCCCTTCCTTCCTCCCTCCCTTCCTTCCTTCCTTCTTTCCTTCCTTCCTTCCTTCCTTCCTTCCTTCCTTCCTTCCTTCCTTCCTTCTTTCCTTCCTTCCTTCTTTCCTTCCTTCCTTCCCATGATCTATTCCATGTTAAATGTCAGGGACATCCTTAAGGAAATCATGTCTCCCTCCTTAAGAATCTGATGGGGAACGGAAATACATGAAGACATCAGACATTATTAGAGTACAGTGCATTAAACATGATAACAGAGGTCTATGAAATGTTTTAATGTACAGACAAGCAAGAGCCTAACTTTCCCTCTAGGGGTTAGAGAGGGTCTCACTGAGAAAAAGAAACATGAATTTGCCAGGTGGACAGGGCAATACTTTAGGCAGAAGAAAAAATATGTGAAAGGCCATAGATTTAGGGGAAACCATGATCATCACTCACTACTGCAGCAATCGCAATAACAAATAACATTTACTGTGGACTTAGTATGTGCCAGGCACCATATTATGTGCTTTCATAAAGTAATGCTTTAATTCTTATAGCCACTCTATAAGATGGGTATTATTCCCATTTTTCTGATAAGAATATGAGGTCCCAAATGGTAAAGAAACATGTCCCAAAGAGGAACTGGTATGTTTTTGGAGTTGTAACCACTTTAGTTTGTTGGTGTATGTGTGTACAGGGTGGGCAGTGAGAAATGTTAAGAGATGAAGCTAGAAAGATCATCAGGAGTGTGTGTTAATAAATACTAAGATATGCTACAGAAAAGGGCTCAGATTCATTCTTAAACAGGACAAATTTGTTCATCTGTTGTTCTGTCCATCCACTCATTTATTAAATATATTTACATATGGAATTTCAAGCAATATATAGAGAATGAGTAAAAAATGAGGGTGTAAGAAGAGAAAAGATGAGGGAAAGGATGTGATGAAGTTAGGAATAAGCCTAGCTGTGTAGGCATTGCTGAATCTTGGCAGTCACTGGTGCTTCATCTTTGTGTGGAAGTTAAGAACTAATTGAGGAGACAATGCCAACCTACCCTGAGTGAGCTGAAATTGTACCCCCTGGAAAGGCCAGAATCTTTCAGAATAATTATTTTTTAAAGTCATTTATTTACA
Source organism: Vulpes vulpes (assembly GCF_048418805.1). Classification (NCBI taxonomy): domain Eukaryota; kingdom Metazoa; phylum Chordata; class Mammalia; order Carnivora; family Canidae; genus Vulpes; species Vulpes vulpes. The sequence goes on from NC_132794.1 coordinate 42,567,919, forward strand.
TGGACAGATGGGTGATACCTTATATCATAGTTGGTAAGATTTTCACTCGAAAACAATTTTTTTTTGAGAGAGAGAGGGAGAGTGTGTGTGCAAACAGGGGTCAGGGAAGGGCAGAGGGAGAGAGAGAATCTCAAACCAACTCCATGCCCAGCATGGAGCCCAGCATGGGCCTCGATCTCACAACTCTGAGATCATGACCTGAGACGAAATCAAGAGTCAGGTCTTAACTGACTGAACCACCCAGGCACCCCAACTTGAAAATTATTTTTATTTTTAAAAATATTTTATTTATTTATTTATTTGAGAGAGAGAGAGAGAGAGAGAGTACAAGTGGGGTGAGGGACAGAGGGAGAAGCAGACTCCTTGCTGAGCAGGGACCCTGATATGGGACTCGATTTTGGGCCTCTAGAATAATGACCTGAGCCAAAGGCAGATGCCCAACTGACTCAGCCATTCAGGTGCCTTGAAAATAATTTTTAAAGGAGGTATAACCAAATGCCTCCTCCATCAAAACACAATCTCAATAAAGTACTCATGGAATGTCTGTCTCTAATAATTCTACTACCCAAATATTTGCTTAGATGATTTATTCATGACATTTGTACCAATCCAAATAAATAAGTTAACTTGTTGCTTGGCTTGTTATTTTTAAGCCAAGTAAAAGATGCATACCTCTAACAAACACACCACCTTTGGTTTTAGAACGGTTGACATGTAGCTCTTCCTTTTGGCAGTGATTAGTTAGCAGAGGAAATGCCTTTGTAGGCTATTTTGAGTTTGCAAGACCCAAATTGTATCAGCCAAATAGTCTCTATTATAGTGGAGCTTTGAGTATATCCAGACCTGCTTCTAAGATTGTTTAGAAGCAAGTTCAAAAGAAGAGGGGAGAGAACGCAAACTATGAAAAAATTAACTGCTGTTTTAAAAGATCATCCTCACCAAAGCTAATTCTAGTCAGTCATCTGACTCTATTTTTGTGTAAACAGTAGAGAGATAGGATGAGAATAGTCTGTGTTGAGCTTGTGTTTCTTGGCCCAATAACTGAGTCCTGGCCTCAGAGGCAAAAGTTAACAAAAGCTGCACATAATCCAAAAGTGCTCTTGGTAGAGATCTCCATGAAATGGTAGAAAACATGACAGTGTGGTGGCAGTTTGTAGCACAGTAGGCTAGATCTAAAGGTCACCAGTTCCTCATGATGTCTTGAGTAAATAATTGGTCAGGCTTGTGTATGATTCAGGCAAACAGTCAAGTGGTCTTATAAGTCTGTGATTTGGGGAAACAGAGGTGATCCTTTGCCCAGAGTCAACAAAAGTATAAAACAAGCCATTGAGGAGAAAAGATTTCAGTTCAGAAAAGTCACTGATTAGCTTTGAGGGCAAAATGTCTCAACCAGGACCTTTATTGGTTTATATTTTCAATCAGCTATACAATTGAGGAACTGCTTGACAAAATTTGAGGCAGTTAAGTGTGTTGTAAGGTGGTGAGAAATGGCCCCCCTGAGTCAGTTCAACAGTTCTTCCCCGTCTATTTCATATCTATGTTAACTCTGTCTAGAATCTATCCTTTTTATCTAATGAAATCTAGTGGCATGGGTCTGGTCCTCCTATATGTCTTGTTAGAAGCAAGGTTTTCCTGAGGTAATAAAATGTGTTAAATGAGCTCTAAAAGTTTTAAATTTTATAAGGCCATGGCCTCTTGTTTAATTATGTTACTTTAAACTCTTTAAAAAATATTTATTTATTCATGAGAGACAGAGAGAGAGAGAGGGAGAGAAGCAGAGACACAGGCAGAGGGAGAAGCAGGCTCCATGCAGGGAGCCCGACATGGGACTCAATCCATGGTCTCTAGGATCAGGCCCTGGGCCAAAGGTGGCACTAAACCGCTGAGCCACCCGGGGTGCCCTACTTTAAACTTCTTAGCAAATGTCAAACTAGAAAAATGAAAAGTGGAGCATGTATTTTCTGTGAAATTTTATTTTTTAGGTAAAATTGGTTTTAAGATCTGCTAACAAGTGGAAAGAAACCAGCTTCTCTCAAGTTACAGAGCAGAGATTTAACTGTCCTTATATAATGAAAGGTCTTCACTGAAGGTTGAAGCTTTAATTGTACCACTTTGAGCTCCTCTGACCTCCCTCATCCAGTCATCTGTGCTCACAGCTCACAGCTGTACAGGGCAGTTATATCTTGGACTATCCCAGGACAAAAATGGTTTCTTACCACTCAGCTGAAATATCCTATCTATGGAAGATAAGAATCCCAGAAAAGCTGTGTGGCTGTCTTTTGGAGTAGAGCCATGGATAAAATCTTCTCTAGATTTTTCCAATGTATTTTGATTCAACTTATTAGATACATGAGTTGTTAAGGAAATTTCACTTAAAGTGACAAATATCCCTCCAATAAAATATTCATCAGGGACACAGTCTTTATTTTTTAGCAATTTTGGATTTCCACAGATGCCCAGAGGATCTAAAGGTATTTAGTCTTGGGATGACATCTGAGTTTCTTTCAAATATCTGTAGACTGTTATGTAGAAGTAGTGCTATAATTACTCTTCATAGCTATATCAATGGCACAAAACCTTAATTACTGTAGTTGTCCAAGATGAAACAAATTACTTTGGAGGGTGTGATTCCCATCCCCCATCTCTGGAGATGTTCAATGTGTGGATAATCATTTGGCAGGAAGTCCTATGTCAGAGAGTACTTGGACCAGATGATATGAAAGAGCTCTACAAACCTAAAAGTTCTAAGAATCTGTAATGAGTATTTTTAAAAAAATATTTTAAAACTTTTTTCAAGGTGGGGAGTGAAGATTAAATCTAAGGAAGAGCTATTTGCTAGAAGCAAAATGTATGCCTATATTTTTATACTTTTAAGTTTTAAAATTGTTGCATTATTTTTCTTTTTTTCAAATAGCTCACTGGAAATAAATATGGAAATTTCCAAAGAGGCTGAATACTAATAAGGTTTTAACTGAATTTAGAATTCTCTTCTAGGCACAATTCCTTGGATAATATAAGGTCTTAAATTTATTTATGTTTTACCTTTTTAGTTTGGAAAAGTTAAAATCTATAAAAACTGATAGATTAGTATAATGAACCCTTATGTGCCCCTCACCTAGCTTCAAGAATTATTAACTCACAGGGCAGAAAAATGGCCCCTGCAAAGATGTCCATGTCCTAAAGCCTGGAACTTGTGAGTCTGTGAGGTTATATAGCAAGAAGGAATTATGGTTGCAGATGGAATTAAAGTTCCTAATCAACTGACCTCAAGATGGGGAAACATGTGTGATTCGATTGGTCCCACCTGGAGAATCATATTAGCAATTTAAATATTTAACTTTGGTGGCATATATTCACATCTCCTTTTATAGGTATTCAGACTGGTATATATGCCTATTATAGTCAAAGCTCACAAATAAGAGCATTATCTTTCTTTGCTCAGTTAGCAAATAAACTTGTTTTAGTTGAAAATACGTACAAAGAAATTTCTAGCTTTATCCTTAAGGATTATTTTATCCTCTTCATACTTTACAGTCTTTCTCTTTTCTTTTTCTTTTATAGAAATTTCTTTATAGCTGCTATAAAAAATTACCACAAACTCAGTGGCTTAAAGCAACGCAAATTTATTATGTTGCAGCTCTTATAGGTGGGAATGTAAGAGGAAGGCAGAGGAGAGAGACCCAGCAAGATGGGATGGTCGTGTGAAAAGGGCTCAGCCTGATGTCACTGCTGATGAAGATGGAGGGAGGGGCCCTGAGCTAGGGAATGCTGGTGGCCTCTGGAAGCTGAAAAAGATGAGGGTACAGATTCTCCCTCAGAGCCTCTTGAGGGAATGCAGACTTGTTGAAACCTTGATTTTAGCCTTATGAGGCCCATTTCAGATTTCTCACCTATAAGAACTCTCCTATTTATCATCCAATTTCAATACACAGGTGAATATTGAAGAGAAAAAAACTACATTACTTTATAGGAGCCAGTGAAATTGTTTATCCTCATTAAGGTATGGGACTTCCAATAAAATCAACTAAAATCTATGATCATTATCTTCAAAATCATTCTCTAAATTTCCATTTATATTCATAGGTGCTTTTTTTCTAGTCTTGATAAATGAAGTACTTGAGTTAAAAAATCAACCAATTACTCAACCAACCGAATGACTCACTCTGCAAACATAAACATGAGCAAAAACAAAAAATAAAATGAAACAAAAACAAAGCATTTAAAGTTTAAGCAGTCACTTTTGAAAATTGATGCCAGTGGCTTGAATGAAATTTCTAATATATTATTTTTATCTTGCTAGTATTAAAACGAAGGACAAAAGATCATTGCCTAAGTTGCTGAAGTCATATATCCTTAATAGACCATTTATTTCTTTTATGTGTAAGTCCTTCCCCTTTAAAGATATTGGCTATATTATTCAGAATCTGGAGTAGAGTTCTTTAAATGTTATCACTGAAGGTATATTCAACTGCAGTGTTTGCAATGTGCAGATTATATTCCTTTGGAAAGTTGCAGGAGAAGTGCTGTGGCAGTGCCTACCTGTTTTACAAGTGTAAGTTAGAAACACACCAGTGATACTGGGCATATGGCACAAACTTTCACACACACACACACACAGAGACACACAAAACTCCAATACTATTTAACATTTTACTTAATAGACACAATGAGAGATTAAAATGTAGAAAGTTAAGGACAGTTGCTAAAGCTATTGTGATGTGTACACTTGGCTAGGCTGTAGTGCCCAGTCACTTAGTCAACACTAGTCTAGATGTTGTTATGAAAGGAATTTTTAGATGAAGGAATGAAGGATTAACATTTACAATCAGTAGACTTTGAGTAGAGGAGATTACCCTCCATAATGGGAGTGGGCCTCAACGAATTAGTTAAAGGTTTGCTGAGGAAAAAACAGTTGGGCCTCAATACTGCAACATGGAAACGTTGCCTGAGCTTCCCATCTCTTGGCCTCCATTGCAGATTTTGGACTCAAGACTGCAACATCAACTCTTAGCTGAATTTCTAGCCTGCTGGCCTCCCCTGTGGATTTCAGACTTTCTGGCCCCCAGAATCGTGGAAGTCATTATTTAAAATCTCTCCCTATATATCTAGACAGATGGACAGATGGATAGATGGATGGATGAATAGATAGATGATAGCTATATCTCCTATGGGGCCTATTCCTCAGGAGAACCCTTCATAATACAGCTATTATTACCCAAACATCTTTCAAATAAGACAATATCTTGATGAATCCTGAAATAATTTTATAGTCTCACTTTGGGCACCTGTCACTTTATTTAAATTGAGCTAAAATATTTTATTTCTGTTAAGCCCAAATTGATAATGAAAACGAAAATCTCACAAGAAATTCTATAGGATGTTGCTGTTTCCTGTGCTTTTTTTCTCCACCCTAAATCAGCCTCCAACCACTTTCCTATCCAGCCCGTGAATCATTCCTAACACAGACTTCATTTTTCTAAAATACAAGATCAGTGAAGAGCTCTATAGACACTCTGTCATAGTTTTGGGGTTTATTTTCTTTTTTGGCTTAAATCGCTTTTCAGTGACCATCACTACTGTGTTTCTGTTCTCACTGGTGACTATTTTTTTTATCAATTTATGTTTAGCCAACAGTTAAAATAATGTGTGTTGGGATACTGGCTGAAATAAGCTCAGAGACTCTAGATCAATTACCATAAAGCTTCCTAAGAAGACTTGCTTTTTCTACCTTAAAACAAAACCCTTCACTAAGGTTTAAGATAAAGTCATGTCTTCATTTTCTTCTGTAGATTCAAACTAATTTTGACCAAAACTCTAAAAAGAACTGGAAATAATCAGTTAATTAAAGCAATGCAGTCCATGATTGAGAGGCTTGAGTTCCTTAGTGGATAAAATATTTCAAAATGCATAATAACACAGGGCTTTTCCAAAGCAAAGATATAAAGTCCAAAATAACAAAACTGTCTTTCTGCTATTGTTTAAGAGGGATCCACTCACTATATGCAATTTATGACTCAGATTATCTTCTTAAACAAATGTTACCCAAATAAACCTTCCTGAAAATCAGTGGTACTGGTGTTCAAACATTTTTCCTTTATATGGAGTTAACTGTGTCCTCTATCATCTGACTGAACCCGCTAAAGCCATTTCTCTTAAAGACATCAACAGCTCAAGGGAAGAAAAAAAAAGTTTCCTCTCCAGGGCCGGGGGAGGACTTTTGCTTTGCACTTTAAAATGTTTGCTCTGTTCCAAGAAGATATTAGGATCAGTTGACTGACAACAGGAAAAATTTTCCTGGCAGAGAAGGAAGCCAGAGGAGATTCATATGCAGACAAAATTTTAACTATCAGGCTGTTTGTATCCCCATGTCTATTCTAATATGCCAAGCTGGGATAAATCAAATGGGCTCTAAAAATGGTAGATAAAAATGTGATTTCACAATAATTCTGGAGTTTTGCAGAATATCCATCTTAAGCGTTTCTTTTTTTTCCAAGGAGTTATTTATTACTGGGCAAAGCTATACAGCTATTTCAATATATGTACTACTCTAAGAAAAAAAAAATCCTTGAAAACTTTATATTTTAAAAGTGTTATAAAGATATGACGGTTTTGTTGAAGTGCTAGTGTGAGTTTAAACAGACTGGGGCCCAGGCAGAGATGCCTGAAATCTGAAGCGAGGAGGGAAACCAGGTCAGATGATGTAGTGTAGTGTTTGGTGGCCATGTCCACATTCCAGCTGGCCATCCCTCCTCGGGGGAGGCCCAGACAGGATGGTCCTGCTTCAGGGTGTGGGGTGCGTGTGTACACACCTTGTCTTTATTATGAGACCCCAGGGCTGGCAAGCTCTTTTTGAGGTGGGAACTGGACTCATGGCATAAATGCAAAGAGGACTGAGGACACATGAAGACAATGTTGGGCAAATTCAGGAAGCAAATATTTCAGAGCCCTCAGGACAGGCTTTTCTAGTCAGCGTTTCATAGCAACTTTGTAATCATTTCATTTTCCTTGTTTCTCAAAGATTATGTGGCCCTTGTAAGGATTAGCAGAGAAACAGTTTAATCCAGGCAGCAATTTCTACTCTAAAAATCCCTCCAAGGGTGGAGGAAATTCTAATTTCTGAGATTAAGGAAATACAAACAGCAGATAGTCCTTTCTTTTACCGCTTTCAGGAATCTCACCTGCCCCCCAGGCATAAGACCTCCAAAATGGGTCTTCAATCCTAACTTTCCTCACTTTGTTGGAAAGGACCTTGGGCTGTTTTTCTCACTGTGACATTTCACAGGCAAAGTGGGGTGTAAATGAATATTCAAAATGCAGGCACCTGGAGTTAATTCATGGCCTGCTATGATCAACTTTAAATGAACTAAGATTGAAAATATACCTGGTGTAAATCTAAATCTCATCATAGCAACACAAGGGGAATGTGACTGGGTCTTACCCTCATTTTTCCCTGAAGCAGGCTCATTGTGAGAACCATGGAAGAAATACTTGAACTTAAATTTGATGTAAACTGGACCAAAAAGCTAAACAAAAAGCTACAATAATGAAGAACGATATAAGAAAGAAAAGCCCCCAAACACAGATAACTCTGAGACTTAATGTAGTTGGAAATTACTTACTGTAAATAGCATATATAATTCTATTAAAAAGCAGTATAAACAATTCAGAAAGAATGGAATCTGTTTTATTAACGATAACTTTACCAAGCTACTAACTTCTTAATGATTTTTCAGGTTAGAAGTTGCCTTAGGGTTCTTGAATTTAATTTTTAAATTTTACTTGTTAAATATTAATTTAATTATGTTCTTATTTTAGGGGTCATTTCTCAAGAAATCTTACTTTCTATCACCTCCTAAATGCATATTATTTTATCAGAAAGTTATCTTTGGTTTGATATCTTTTTCAACAACCCTGGGAATTAGATTTTTCTTCTTTCTCTCAAAAGTCCAACTCAGTTTACTTCAAACTCGTGCTGATAAATAGGAGTTTTCCACAACTGTTAATCTGGGCTAACTAAACCATACTGATAAACCAAGAGATTTAGGAACTGAGTCACTGGCCTAGTTAGAACCTGACAAATGTTAACATAAATAAAATAAAAACACTGAAAATGCTTTTTCTATAATGAATTATTTTTAATGAATTTTGGTTTGTTTGTTTGTTTGTTTCTTTCTTTCTTTCTTCTTTCTTCTTTCTTTCTTTCTTTTTTTGAATTTTAAGGCTTATGAGGCAGAAGTTGTTGAGATCTAATTATAGGGAAATAACACTAACCTTAGGGCTAATTTTACCTTAATCTCCTTTATTTTCTAGGTTATTAAAATAATTATTATTCTGTCTTCTTATAATATGTTTTTCCTGCAATATCAGAAATTTATAAAGAAGAAAACCTAAATCATCTGTAAACCTACCTTAATGTAGAGATAACCTCTTTTAACGTTCTTTGGTAAATTTTGGTCTTTTATGTACACACACGCATTTCCCAGAGATTATGTTAGATTTCATAGTAGGGAGGTGCTATGTTTTACATATTTGACACTCACAGTGAGTTTTTTGTTTTTGTTTGTTTGTTTGTTTGTTTTTTGCTTTCCTGGTGTCCTTTAACTGAAGTTCCTCTATATGTAAATCACACAGAGCAGGAATCCGGAAAACCAGCGATTAGCATTGACTATCCTTTGGAGGAGATAGAAGGTGAACAGACTTCTTGGGAGCTCTTGCTGGCAGCCCCCTAGAAAGCTCAGAATGCACTTGCTCGAAGATGCACGGTCCCTGTTCCTGTCTGCGTGTGGCAGATCCTTTCCGTCTGTCAGAACTCTTTTGCCATTTCTCCCTTTGCCACAATATAGTCCTGAATCTTTAATGAACAATGATTGGCTTCACTGGAGCCCACAGTAGGAACATAGCTCCAGGTTCTGAAGTAGTGACCTTAGCCAGCAATCAAAAAACAACTGTATTTGTGCACTCTGAAAAGGATGGCTGGAGATAATTCTATCTGTATATTTGTTTATCCATCTTGAGGCATGAAAACACTTCTCCTAAATAGTTTTTTTTTTTTTTTTAAGATTTATTTATTTATTTGAGAGAGAGCGAGAGCCCAAGTTCATGAGCGGGAGAAGGGGCAGAGGGAGAAGGGGAAGGAGAAAAGCAGACTCCGCACTGAGCCCAGAGCCCCATGCAGGGCCTCATCTCTCCACCCTGAGATCATGACCTGAGCTGAAACCAAGAGTTGGATGCTTAACCACCTGAGCCACCTAGGCCCCTCTGAATGGTTTCATTTTTATAATAAGGAATGATTTAAAAATAAATAGCATAATGAAACACTTAGACCCGCTTTGCAATAGTATTTGTGTAATATTTCATTGAGGTGTACCTAAATAAAACTCCAAACACTGAAAGGCAAACACCATAATGTATATAAAAGTTAGATGGATTTGTAAAGGGTTTATAGTTTTTTTGTACCTGTGTGTGCACATGCATGCACATACATGTGTACATACAGGGCTGAGCACTTATTCAAAGTTTTATTCATTGAATATATATTACTTTTATGATAGACAAAACAAGGAAAGTTCATGAGGAATCATTTTAAAAGTTCCCACTGCAATAATCTTCCATTTCTGGTTCTTAAAAACATTTCTGATCACAGAATGTTTCAGAAAATGTGGTATCAAAACTTAAGACTGTCAAGACTACCTGGTTACTTAAATGATGGGGTACCTCGTGTCTATTTCAACATTTCCTTTTCTCATTTCTAAGTTCTCCTTATTTTCTTCTTGAATACTTTCATATTCGTAGTCTACATGGTACCTTTTCTTTTGGATATTATGGGGAGGGGAGAGGAAAACTGACACTTTGTTTTCAGCTCTGCATTATTTCAGTGTGATCTCTTCCACTATTTTATACCATTCTTTGCCCTCTGTATCTTCTTTCCCTTTTCTTTCTAACCCTTCCCTCTCTTACCTCGAATAATCATTTTGATTTGCCATAGTCCAGAGGTACTACTAACAGTGCTGCTAAAGACTTTAGCAATTTGAGAGACTTTACAATGTTTGTCATTATAATGTCTTAACATTGCTTTGTTCTACATATGAACAGCATATTAAACCTCTAAATTGGCGAGGTTCCTTTGTTTAAAATACTGTTCTTCAGGGGCGCCTGGGCAGCTCAGTCAGTTTAGCATCTGACTCTTGACCTCAGCTCAGGGTTGTTGAGTTCAATCCCCACACTGGGTTCCATGCTGGGTGTGGAGCCTACTTAAAACAAACAAACAAATAAACAAACAAATTTTTAAAAATGGTATTTGTTTGGTGAATGTCCGCCATTACTTTACATTCCAACATGCCACCAAGTAGCTCATCAGACTGTCCTGCCACTCTAGCATTAATGTTAGTCTGTTCATAGAGGTCTTGAGGGCAGTTGTAGCTAACTCCAGAGAAACAAAAGTGGAGAAGATGCTCCTCATTTTCTTTCTGAAGGAAACACTGGTTAAGTATATTACATACAGCAGGGTCACATGATTGAATAAATCAAGCTATAAAGGGCTAAATAGAGGTCATATTCCTTGTCAGCAAACATTTATACAGTACTTTCTATATGGCATTTGATCTAAATTCTGGACATATATTAACCCGTTTCTTCCTCTAACAATTCAGTGAATAGATAGAACATTACCCCTGTTTCACAGTTGAGAAGACAGAGAAGCAGGGAGGTTAGGGAACTTGTCCACAGTCATGGAGCTCCTATGGAGCAGAGCTGGCTTTTTAGCCCAGGCAGCTTGCTCCCAGAGGCTCATCTCTATTTATTTATTTATTTATTTATTTATTTATTTATTTATTTATTTATTTATTTACCTACCTTCTCTTTTTTTTTAGAAAATATTTTATTTATTCATTCATGAGAGACACACAGAGAGAGAGACAGAGAGAGAAGCAGGCTCCACACAGGGAGCCCGATGTGGGACTCGATCCTGGGACCCCAGGATCACACCCTGGGCGGAAGGCAGGCACTAAACCACTGAGCCACTCAGGCCTCCCAGAGGCTCTTCTCTTAACCCCAATGCCATCCCACTTTATTATAGTATTAGTAAATATTTGACCACATTTGAAAAATTATACAGGGTATTATGCTATGCACCTGGAATGTTAAAAAAACAAAAACAAAAACAGTATGAGACAATTTGTGCCCTTAGAGGTCTTCAAGCTAGTTAGCAAGACAGGGTAAACAATAGAAAACTGCAGATCTTACCAGGCAGCAGAAGCTGTGATGGATGAATCAGCCATTCAGAAGAGTTCTCCAGGATTTTGAAGGTGGCCAGGTCACTACAGGCTGGAGAAATTTGGAAAAAGACCTCTTATATATGGACTTTTGAGACATTTGGAACAAAGATTAAGATGCTTTTTATGCTTTTCATTGAACGTTATCCAAAATATGAATAGCTTTAAAATGCATCCGAAAATCACTAACACAGATGGTCTGAAAATGATTTGAATCATCTGTAGGTAGAGCAAGTATTTGATTAAACCCCAGCAGGTGAGTGAGAATTACTAACATAAAACAAAGGAATTTAAAGCAGCATTATGGTGCCATTAATATAGAAGAATTAGAGTGATCACATAATTCAGAAGATGCTTGTCTTGATGCCTTTACAAGTGGGTCATGAAATGCCTTGGGCTACAAACAATTAGTCTTGCGTGTCAGAGGAGCTTGCGAGTGACAAGACCCTTTGACAGCTCTGAACAATGAACCAATGCCCAGAAGAACAGCAATCTAGAAACTAACTTGATTTGATACTTCTTTTTGTTTAAAGAAATCAACATTTCAGTGATCTATAGTACTCCAGGGTTATATTTATCTACTCTTACTATAATGCAATTGTTTCAGAAGAAATAATGGGTGAGTTAAATAACAAGACCAATGGCAGCTTGGGATAAATAAGAATATAGGAAAATTTAAATAGTTAAAAATCCTCTATATCTATTCCTGCCGTTTCTTTTAAACTCACAGTGAGATTATTTTATTTTTCTTTCACTTACTTTACTTGCTATTAAACTATACTGTAGTTTGACTTCCCATTATAGCTAGTTATAATTTATTCTATACATTCCATATTTTCGGTGAACATTACGTATTAGTTTCTTGATATTAACATCTTTTTTAGAATGTGTTTGATTCACATATAGATTGAATGTATACATTATCTCAAAATATCTAATAATTCAGTATTATTATTTTCTCTCCATTATTTCTACCATCCATCCAGTTATTTAAAATTAGAAAGTTGGCTGGGTCTCCTGTGTGCCTCAGTCTAAACATTGACATGTGTAGTGAATAGAGGGATGCTTATCCAGATCTCCTTCCAGGAAGGACCGAAGACCTTGCTATGGTGAGTGCAGTCAATACAAAGCCTCCAACTGCTGGTTCTGCAGGTTCAGCATAAGCTGAGTTGCGTTGCCAAGGTCATGCATTCTCTCATAGGACAAAATCTAAAGGCTGAGCGGGGGTGAATATGATGATCTGGGTGTTCTGGGTTCAGAAGAAAGTAAATTATGCAAGATGAATCCGGAAACCTTGATCCACAAGAAAGCAGGGACATCATCAAAAACCCTGACGCCAAGGTAAGTGACTTTCATTGGCCAAAAAAAATGGGACAAGTTAAGTATTGATAAGAATAATAATGGCAATGACTAAAACACATCGAATAAAAAAATCCATGAGTTCATAGAAATACTAAAGGAAATCCACAAAACCTCACTGATTTTCTTTGGAGAATCCTGGGAAAGCAACTCATATTCTCAAAAATAGTAAATGCAGCATTCAACCTGCCTTTTCGGTACAAGCTAGACCTTAGTATAACCAAATAGTTGATGAAGAAAAGTTTCTCCTTATAAAGTATCCTATCTAATAATGAATGGAATTAATGATTGGTAAATAAGTGATAGAATTATAATATCATTGTTTTGCTCTCTCTTTATGAAATAATGGATCTAGGCAAAGATTGTGCAACGAAATCTACAGAAAGAGCTCACTTATAAATATTAGTATAAAATACAATAAAATATTATCAAACAAAATCCCACTGTTACAGAATCATGTATGTATATAGAGAGAAGATTTATGCCAGAAATCAGTTCGATATTAGGAAACAAGGTTAGTGTTGTTCATCATATTCCAAATCTAAGGAGAAAAATAACAATCCTCTCCACAGACTCTGAAAAGTCCATTGACAAAGTCAAACACCTATTCTTTTAAAAATACTTAATGCGAAAGGAATCAGCAGACACTTCATTAACTAAATAAAATAAATATATCTCAGCCCAAAAGCCAACATCTAACTGAATAGGGAGATCTGAAGGTATTTCCTAAAGTCAAATGCAAGTCAAAGATCTCCACCACCATACTCAATGGACTGGGATATTGAGCAACACAATTATATAAAAGAAAGTGGTTATGTAAGATCATAATACTCATCTTATATATTATGTAAGAAATTACATAATTGAAGTGTTTAAGAGAAAGACATAAGATTGTATAGGAGGTAGGTATAAAAATTATAAAGGAGAATGCAAAGCTATACTATTTGCAGATGATGTGATTATAGGCCTGGAAAACCCAAGAAATTCAGCTGAAAAACCACAATATACAATAAGATAGTTTAGGAAGATAGCTGATGTTAACTTACTCTGCAGAAAAAGAAAGCAAGTGTTCATGTAGGCAGACAGAAGATATAACTGAAGAAAAGACTTATTAAAATAGTAGCAAAAAATGTAAAATATTTAGGAATAAACTCAACAAGAAAATGTGAGAGACCCATAGAGGAAAGGCTCCTGATACACAGAAAAGTATACTTGGAGCAAATGTAAAGACAAACCATGTACTTAGGAAAGTTCAAGAACAAAAATAGATATTTGTAAATGTAACAACATCCCCGCCCCCTAGAAAACCCGCGAGGTTTTGTCCTTCCCTGCTACCCCAAATGATACACCCTAATCCTAAAGTTCACTTAGGAAAACAAATAAGCAAGGGTCCCCAGGGAAGATCAGTGTGGGGAGAAGGGGGCGGAGGCTGTCCCTATCAGATATTGAAACAAACTTTAAAGCTTTAAGAGTTGTGTCATTCTGGCATATGAAAGAGTCTCAAAATACCTACAGGAATTTAGTGTGTGGTAAAAGCAGCATCTCAAATCAGTGGGAGTACTTAATCAATGTAATCGTTAATCTCACTAATTAATTAATGTAGACTTAATAAATGATCATAGCTACGTGGAGAAATATAGAGTTATGTACTTTACCTTGCTAATCAGAATAAAACACCAGATGGATCAAATCTTTAAATGTAAAAAAAAAAAAAAAGCCAAACCATGAAAGTTCTAGAATACAAATTGCTTTATAAATTGTGAAGTGTGAAAGGCCTTCTACTAAATATTGCAAATGATGATGTTAGCAGCTAGTGCTTCTACAGCATGTACTGTGTGTGAGACGCTGTTCTAAGAACTTCACATGTATTTACTGGTATAATCTTCGTAACAACCATACGAAGTAGGTACTATTATTACCTCTGTGTGAACATAAGCGTAGGATGAGGCCGAGCAGCATCATATGTGCCCTGAGGCAAACACAACATACTTCAGAGATTCAGAAGGGGAAGAAATATCAGTTTGAGGAAGTAAGAAATGATTTCATGGAAACAGCAGAGTCTGAGGTAGATCCCAAAAGATGGAAGGTGAGCAGTCATAGGGTGAAAATATTGTTTAGGCCCCAATTCAATCCACCTGGGTCACACGGTAGCCCTTGAAGGACCTGAGGCCTAATTCAGTCTTGGTGTCTTATATTGAAGATGCCTAACGGGAGAGCTGGTGGCTGACTAGTTTGGAATGGCCAACTTCATCCAGAGGTTTCCTTCCGTTTTACAGGAAGTGAGGTCGGCACAGTCGGGCAGGTATGTTCTGTGACCGCTGATAGCCCTGAGCTTCAGGGAAAGTCCAAACAAGGATCACTTCAGTGCTCTGCCTGGAGCGCGCTGAGGCTCAAGTGTCACAGGCTAGCAGTGCACGACACTCGTGTCAGAGCATCATGGCTGGAGTTGGGGTCTTCTCAGGGCCTCCACAGCACGGTGAGTGCAGACGTATTTTTATTATGTAGATCTATCCGTGTTGACTACAGATGTGGCCCAGATGCTTGTTCTGCTCTGTGGCCCACACGTCTCTCTAATGCAGAAGGCTCTCGGTGGCTGTTCTTTGAGGAGAACGAGGGTCTGTCCATGGGGAGTCTTAGGCCTTTTTGATCTTATATGACAAACTGTTTTACATAAGGGATCAGCAAATTGGAAATTGGAGACTTTTGTGAATAGAGACAATGTGAATGCTATTTTCAATTGCGCCTCCTGTATGCCTTTTAAAATCAGATTATTTTTTTCTGAGGTGTCAGCATGATAGATCCAGAATTATAACTGGAGAATAAAATCAGGAACTTTTTTTTAATTATATGGTGCAATTTAATAATAGTAAAAACAAAAGGTAGGCTTGAGAAGAGCAGTAGAGGAAATCTCCATAACTCTCTGAACTGGTGGCACGTCATGAAAATTTCTATGGACCCATTTAAGAATCTCATTTGGTTTCCAAACAGTATCAGCCAATAGCGAAGCACAGAACTTTACAGTGGTTGTTTCTTTTTTTCTTTTTTTTAAGATTTTATTAATTTATTCATGATAGACAGAGAGAGAGAGAGAGGGAGAGAGAGAGAGAGAGAGAGAGAGAGAGGCAGAAGCAGGCTCCATTCGGGGACTCCAGGATCACGCCCTGGGCCAAAGGCAGGCGCTAAACTGCTGAGCCACCCAGGGATCCCCACAGTGGTTGTTTCTAATAAGCACTTACAAACTTAAGAAAACTATATGCTCATGGATCATGATAGTTTTAAACTAATATTATGTGTAGAAGGCAAAGGACGTGTTGTAAATTTTATACAACAGCCTTAGAAATCTTACAGTAAACAGCAGTCAAATGTAGCTATTATTCCTACCTAAATACACAAGCTTGTGGTGACGAATGTGTCCTAGGGCTTTTACCTGGGACATCATTGTATTTACTCAAAAGAACAAAAATAATAACATTTGGATGCTTCTTGAGAAAACTGTGATTTGTTAAAAGATGAGGGTTAAGAAGATTACTGTTTCTGTTGAGAATCAAACAAAAACGGAGGCTTTTTTTCTAGTTTACATTTCTGGCTCCCAAATGGTTATTTCTTTTTTAGGGCTTTGAACACATTCAGAACATTGAGCCATTTACTGCATCTTTTGTAAGCTTAGTTTTTGATCGCCTTGTCTCTCTACTGCTCTCCCAAACCCACAGAAGCAAAAGAGAAATAAAGTCAGAATGTAATGAGAAAAAGAGAAGTAAAAAAATGTAGGCAATTAGTTTGAGTTTCTCAACTTTAACTCACGGAAATGGGTTTTACTTCCTAGTAACCAAGATTTCTAGTAGTTCATGCTATGACTTCTTTTAGCTTCTGGATCTATGATGCTCCTTTAGCTTAAAGGATTATTTACAAAACTACGGTCTGTGGCGGTCTTTTAAAAATTTAACGCGCATTTAAAACACCTGGGGGTTATTTTAAATTGAAGATTCTGATTCTGTAGGTCTGGGGTGTGGCCTGACAATTTTTAACAAGTTCCCGGATACAGCTGATGCTGCTGATCTCTGGACCACATTTGGAACAGCAGAAGCCCGTGTGGAGCCCTGCTCAGCAGGGAGCCTGCTTCTCCCTCTCCCTTTGCCTACCGCTCTTCCTACTGTCTTTCTGTCAAATAAGTAAATATATGATCAAAAAAGGGAAATACTTCAAAAAAGAAGAATTGGGTGGCTGATAAGAATCAGTGATTACTGTCCCATCCTCTTGGAGAGTTATAATTGATACCAGCATATTAAAAGCTCTGAAAAACCTAAGATTCTATAAAAAGAAAACATGTTTAGCTTCCTTCCAGTGAGTGACTTAACTGGTAAAATAGCATAAAATCCTCCCTTCCACTTTTTTTTTTAATTATTTTTTTTGTAACACATTAAAATCTAGGGGAGTTTGAGTTCTGTGGGTACACACTTTAGGAGACACTGGTCCAAAGAAGTGGTCCAAAAACTATCTCCTCAGAGAAATCATCAGACTGCATTTTTGAGGTAAGAGGAAGGAGTAAGAAGTGATGAGCTTAGCTGTACTTAGGGGGAAGAGTATCATTTTTTTTTCCTAGAAAGTATGTTAACTCTTCTGAGATTTGGCTTTGGCAGGGCAGAGAAAAAAAAACCAGCAACGGTTAGTTTGTCTCTTTCACAAACATGACATAGGGGTTGGCTACTACAGCCATCATAGCCAGTTTATGTAAGAAGCTAAGAATAGATTTGATGTTTAAATTCTAAGATTTCAAATGGTTGAGAAAACCTAAAGGAAGAAGCATATTTCATGACGTAAATATTTTGTGAAATTCAAATTTCCACGTTCGTAAGTAAAGTTTTATTGAAACACAGCCCTGCCCATTCTTTTGGGTTGGGTACAGCTGCTGTCATCACGTGAAAGATGGGTAAGTCATTGCAGCTGAGACCGCATGGCCTGCCGAGTAAGAGATACTGTTTGATGCTTTATGGAAAAGATTTGCTAATCCCTGCTGTAGTGGACTTAAAGAACATATGTTTAACAAGAGTTAAGGGTAGAGAGCACATGGGTATTTGGTGTATTTTTCTTTCAATTTTTAAAGCTGGAATTTTTTTTTTTTTTTTTGGTCTAAGAATCAGTAGAAGTGGACCCTATCTTTTGTTTAGTAATGTCTTAAAAAAAAAAAAACCCAAATGCAGAGCTGATATTTGCATATATAACTATCCCTCATGGTTTAATACCAAATATGAATTTCCATTAGGAATCCACATTATGTCATTGCAACATCCTTCTGAGAAGTATAATGCTGGTGAAATGGGAGACCTCTGGTTCTGCAGAGCATCATAATGGGTTTAGTGTCTGATCCAGGAACTGGGAAGAGCAGGAGAGCTCTGTAAGAGGAAGGAAGGAAAATGTGGGCTGTCCTGGAGGGAAAGGGAGGAGAGAGAGAGAAAGAGACACAGACAGAGGAAGAAAATGAATACATGGAAAATTACGAGTAGCCTAATATAAGCCCCTTCACAGGGGCCCTCAAAACCTTCAGAAACTCTGCAGATGACATGAATGCCTGATGTGGGAGATTTGGTTGTGAAAACCTGGAAAGAGTGAAATTTCCAATTTGAGGGAGGCATAGCTAGAACCCATGAGATGAAGGAAGACGGGAATTAACAAAAATTTGAGAAGACACTAGGATATAAAAGGTGTACAACTGAGTAGTTCAAGACAATATGACCTAGCTCTCCAGAGGAAGGAGGGGGCAGCTGGTATAGGACTGTATAATCAATAAATAATTGTCGAATGGTGAGCTCAGACAAGTGACTTAACTTTGTTCAGTCTCATTCTTTCAACTGGTGAATGGGACCAAGAATACTTCCTTCTTGGTGCTTCTGTGAGGCTTAAATGAGATCACTCATATGAAGCTTAGCCCTGTATCTGGCAGGTAGGAGGGTCTCAACCAACAGTTAATATGATTACTGCCATTAGTTTTATTTCATCATTCTCAGCACATAGTAGGTGCTCACACAATATTTGTTGCATGTAAAATAGAGATATTTTCCCTCTGTGACCAATGTTAACCCAGTGTGAAACGAGGTACACCTTTAAAAAGTGCTGTGCTTTTACATTTTGATTATGACCGAAAGGAACACCAATAAGACAAATTGCCTGAACTGTTATGAAATTGGGATTATTATAGTAGTAAGTTCCTTTTACTTACAGTAGCCTTAACATTATCAAACCTATGAGTCCCTGGAGACACATTGGCCCTACACTATGATAAGATATCGTGCAGAAACATCACAGACCATTGGTGATTATAATCAGACACTCACAAGTTTGATTGAGACAAAGAGGCAAAGAAGACAGCAGGAAAAAAAAATCTATTCATTTGAGAAAAATGTGAACAAGGGAGGGAGCCACGTGAGGAAAATGTTCTTTTCTCCTTACAGTATTTCAGAAAACTGAATAATCTACAACTGGCTACTTCTTCCTTTTCCATTTGAAGGTGTGCCAAGATCACAAAATGGACATTTAGCTCTGGCCTGTCTATGACCTTCAGCGGGGGTTAATTGAGATGGAAAAGAAAAAGTACCAGGTCTTCTCTTGCATGATTACAGTGCATATTCCCATCCCTTTTTGTATCATTATAAAGTATTAGAGCCAACCATAAAAAAGGACTGGATTTATGAAACTCCTCATAATTCAAACAAGAACCAGAGAACTATAAAATTTGAATCCAGATTTTCTTCTACCGTGTGTGTGTGTGTGTGTGTGTGTGTGTGGTGCGGTTTTTGAAGCGTGTTCACTTACATGATCTCATTCGATTCTCCTAACAGCCCTATGAGCCCAGCAGGCCTAATTACCCTCCATTTTATGGAGAAGCATACTGAAACTCTGTGAGATTTAAGGTTTCATCCAATTTTGCCTGGTTAGAAAGTACCAGAGATGGGATATGGGTCTGTCGACTCTTGGTCCCCTGCTCTTGCTGCCTCATTGCACTGCCCTGGTCCACGTGTCTCTAGGGTAAAGGGTTATAGGAAACGATGCATCTCCAAGCCTTGCATGGTGTTAGCCAAGGGCTTGGTCTTCCCCATGTGAAACACACGCCGAGAGGACATTTATCACATTTGAAAGTGTGAAAGTGACACTCCACTTGAGGAGACTAGGCCACATTCATAAAAAGGGTAACCACACGTGAAGTTGAATCTTGCTTGGATCACACATTCTTCCATGGGAAAGGCACTGTTTTATGAGCCATTTCCGTTATTACTTTAAATCACATCATATTTGTTTCACCGAATATGAATTGGACCTGTACCAATTTGTAAATGTTTACATTTTCTGGGCATAGTTTGAAATATCGTAAATAAAATTTACCTTGAGAGTTAGTATATTACAGAAGCACCTATCTTTCTGAGAGATATGGGGCAGACTTGCCGTCTGACAGAGGTCCCCTCCACAGACTAATAACTTAAATGACTTTGTCTTCCTTAACACCAATGACATTCACATTTGAGAAATTAAGGGAATCCTGAATGCTTAATGATACTTGGATTCTCTTTTATACAGACCTAGCCCAGATTTAAGGAAACCATGCCTTTTTTTTCCATGTTAAAAATGAAATATAGTCAGGATTTCTTTAAGAACACGCAATTTAAAACATACACACGAAAATCCTGGTTTGTGGGGCTCAAATTTCAGACCTGTTTCTGTCATATGTTATACAAAAGGAAGCAAAAGGAAGCAGAACATGTGAATGGCCAAATTGAAATGATTTGAGGAAGCTATTTTTAGAGGATAAGAGACATTTGAAAACATAAACTAAATGTTTCATTTTTTAAACATCTGGAATTTTATCATTTGAATCCACTTATCTGAAGTCGTATGACATGTGAGGAGAGTTGTGATATTTTCTTTTTGTAGTTTAAGGTTAAAACATCACCATTGAACGTTCAGCTCTGTGTGGGGGTGGGGTGGGGGCATAAGCAGTACAGGATAGAGTGGGGCACATTTATTTGAGGGGGAGAGAGAGGAGGAAATAAAGATGAGGGGATGTAAATTCATTCAAGCTGGCTGAGAAAGGTTGTCTTGTTACCTTTGTTTTGATCTGGAGACTGGATTACCTGTCTTGACCTGATTATTCTTTTTCCCTATTCCCCGACTGCTATTTAAAATCTGATGCACAGAAAAGCCCCAGTGGACAATGAATAAAGAAACACAATTTTGTAGGTGCTCCGTGTTTGTGGAAAACAGGTGTTCACCTAAACATATATGAGAGAAATGTGTATGACAGAGTTAGAGTTCTCTGAGCGTCACAGCTTAGAATTAAGGCCCTGTTTACAGGACCTGAATAGGCATATTTAACTGGAGAAAACACTTCTTCTAACTGTGTTTTGGAGATGTCACAACATTTAGTCTGGGGCATTTGAAAGATACACTGTACTTTTGGGTTTATAAATTAGATCTTGATTACCCAGAATCATTACACAATCTGTTTCAGAAAGAAAGGCTCTATAGCATGACACGAGACTGGGGCAAGAATGGTGAGTACACATTGTCAGGCCTTCAACACATCAGAGATGGTTTCCAAAAAAAAAAATATATATATATATATTTCCAATGGTATATATATATATATATTCTTTCCAATGGTGTATATATATATATATACATATTTTTTTTACCATGCTATTAACTTTTCAGATGGTGTTGCTCCTAATTTTCCTGTTTCAACATATAAATCTTTCAAATTAATGAAAAGAATCAAAAAGATTTACAAAACCATGTGCCCAAGACACCATTATACCCTTACATCAAAGTCAGAATGTCACACCATAAATAGCTTATTGGCTGCTTACATTTCTAAGATCATATCATGCAGTGATTTCTTATCTCGGTGTGTGAGCTTCCTTTTCAAAATTGTATGTATATATATGAAATTGTGTGTGTGTTTACCACAGCTTTCATTAGATTTTCAAAGAAATCCATGACCACACTTACTCCCCAAAGTTAAGAATCACTGATCATAAGTAAGCACAAAGAGTATATGAAACTTAAAATGGAAGATCCTAGAGATGGTGTTTAATATCCCTTTCCCTTATTTCTTTCAATCCTGTCCAGTGTGCCCTGGGGTTGGGGTTCAGTCTTAGCCTTAGACTCCTATGCATGCACAATCAAGTTAATGAAGGGACATTCAGGATGATGCCTCTACTGAGTGCCTGCTTCTGAGTTCAGAACTAGGGGATCCGTCTCAAATCTCAGTTGCCATCCCTGCTCTTGTGAACTAGTTAGACAACGAAGAGAGGAATTGAAAAGTTTTGTTTTTCACTCTCCTTTTTAAGCTAAGAGCCTGGAGCTGGCCTGTTTCCTGAATTTTACACCTTGATATGGTGTTACAGCGTGAGAACTCAAAGGTATCCCCTGAGAAGGACTCCAAATCCATCCAGCAAAAAAACCCTCATCAGGTCTTCTGCATTTATTATCTTTTTGCTTTTCCTATTAAAAAACAAAAGCAGAAACCTTTCATTTTAAGTCGTAGGATCCCGCAGTGATACTTAAATACCACCATATTCCAACCAGGCAGGAAGAGAAAATGGTATCTGACATTGCCAAGAATCCGGTTGTGATACCTGCTTGTTTTCTGTATTCCTACAGTATCCAATTCTTTATTTGTATGTTACCAGTTTATGGGAAAACGGTGGAAATTTGTGTCCCAACTCCTCTTTACAGGAGATAGAAGGGCAGAAATTAAAAAAAAGCGGGGGGGGGGGGTAGTGAGACCAAAAGGCCACCTACCTTCCTTCCTTCCTCTTTCTTTCTTTCTTTCTTTCTTTCTTTCTTTCTTTCTTTCTTTCTTTCTTTCTTTCTTTCTTTCTTTCTCTCTCTTTCTTTCTTTCTTTCTTTCTTTCTTTCTTTCTTTCTTTCTTTCTTTCTTTTTCTCTTTCTTTCTTTCAGATTTTGTTCATTTATTCATGAGAGACAGAGAGAGGCAGAGACACAGGCAGAGGGAGAAGCAGGCTCTCTGCAGGGACCCTGATGTGGGACTCAATTCCAGGACCCTGGGACCATGACCTGAGCCAAAGGCAGATGCTCAACCACTGACCCACACAGGTGCCCCCAAAAGGCCACATTTCAAACGGACTAAGATCTCTACTTTTTATACCTTGATTGGGCTGTATACACATTCTTTTTCTTGGATTTGTTTGATCAGTATTTGAATTGCTACCTTTACCGTGGCTTTCAATAAACCTAAAGTTACTTGTAGTTTTCATGGAATTATGCATGCACTAAATATAATCTGAATCATTTAAAATAAACCTCCTTGTATGAATAGCATATTTTTCTGAACATTCTTCTAACAGTTGTTTTGGAACTCAAAAGTACCAATGTTAATAACATCCATAATTATTTCTCTACAACTTATGCTGTTATGTATGTAAGAAAAATTGGTAAAAAAATAGAGTCCTCAACTTGAATTAAATAAGCGAGAGATAGAAGAAATTATAGTACTTATTCGGGAAAGCTATTTTTCAGCTGTTGAGTTCTTAGTTATGGTACGATGGAGAAGAAAGTTGAACGCCTACATACCAGCATACACAATGGGTTTCCGGGAGGGAAATTGGTTTTAGCAAAAGATGACTGGAAATAATTTTTTAAAAGTCATTTGTCTCTACTTCTATGTTATTCACCAAGCAAAACCCTCTTCCTCTTCAAGTCCAACTCCACCTACTTGCTGCCTGCACCAAACAGGAAGGTGGCTGGGAAAACATACTGGCTGACTTCGTTTTAATAGAGAAATGCTCACTGGTTGCATCTTAGATTTATGTTCATTGGCCCTAAATGGGCCTTCGAGAATCTTCTTACATTGATCTAGTCATTTATTCTTCTATTTTCTAAGCTAATACTTCCACACTCACACTCTTTCCTTTGTTCTCCAACTTCTAACACTTCCCCCCTTCTCTTCACTCCCAACTAGTGATCTTGCCTCTTACATTCAAACTTGAGAAAGCGGAAGAGAATGACTTCATCTTCCTGCTACAAAATCTTGCCTCCACGTACCCTGTCTTCTCTTCCTTTACACTGGGGAGCCTGTTCTCATGGAAGGAACAAGGATCCCTCCCTCAGACCATTCCCGGATTTCACTTCTGCATTTATCCTACCTTTCTCTTGTATTTTAAGTTTCTACTTTTCTGCTGGATCATTCCTAGTTGGCATTCATATAGACTGTAATGTCTCCCATTAATAAAATACTTCTCTCTAGACCATACATCCCCCTCTACCTGTTGTGCCATTACTTGGGGTTTGCTGTAAAACCGTCAAAAGGCTCTGTGTCTATACTTTTCATATCTACCTCTTCTCTTCCTTTTATCGCTAACCCATTCTATTCAGGCTCTTTTCTTCATTGCTCCACAGAAGCAGTCTTATTGGGATCCCTAGAATTCTCCATCCAGCTAAATCTACTGATTTGTTCTTTGTTTTCATCTTGCTTGACTAAACCAACAGAATTTGACACAGTTATGCTGTCTCCCTTTCTTGAAACATGTTCTTTCTTTGGTTTCTGAGATACCTTGTTCCATTAGCATTGCTGTACCTCAGAGACTTCTCCTTCTTAGTCTCCTTTGCTGAATCAAACAACTTTTTCATTTCTTTTTTCAAAAAGGTTTTATTTATTTGACAGAGAGAGACACAAACAGGGGGAGGAGCAAGAAGAGGGCAAGAGAGAAAGCAGATCCCCACTGAGCAGGGAGCCCGGAATCATGACCTAAACTGAAGGCAAACCTTTCACCAACTAAGCCACCCAGGCACCCCAAGTTTTTCATTTCTAAAATAAGTCCCAGTCCTTAATATTTTCCTTTGCCTTCAACTCTTCAACTCTCTTCAACTCTCTCGGTGTTTTCAATGTTTTTATGGTTTAAAATCTAAATGCTGGATGCCTTTTCAATTTTTATGTCTGTCTTCAAACTCTCCTTGAGGTCTACACTCATGTGTCTATCTGCTCACCATCACTTGAATGATTGATAGATTTGGAGAAGGCCTTTTTGGAGGTAATTATGGTTAGATGACATCATGAGGGCAGGGTCCCAGTCTGATGGCATTAGTGCCCTTTTAAGAGGCACTAAAATGCTTGTCTTCCCTCTCTACCATGTGAGGACACAGTGAGGAGGCAGCCATCTAATGAGCCAGGAAGAGGGCTCTCTCCAGAAACAGAATCAGCTGACACTTTGATCTTAGACTTCCCAGCCTCTAGAAGTTTTAAGTTTAAGCCCCGTCTATAGTATTTTGTTACTGCAGCCTGAGCTGATTCATATGGCTTCGCCTTTGCCTTTGCCTTCCAACCTGTTCCTCTCTCTACCCATTTGATAAGTGACATTGTTATGTACCCACTTGCTCAGAAGGAGAGCCAGGAGCATCCTTGACTCTCTCTCCACATTTGTCATCCAAATTCACCAACAAATCCTATCAGGTCTTTCCTCCTTTGAAGTGTATCCTGAATCTTGACATTTCTCACATGTGGATCGCTAGCAACTTTGCCCAAGACACTTATGTGTCTCACATATACTTTTGCAAAGTTTTTTAATGGGTGTTGCTGTTTCCATTCTTCCATATTCTTAACCTCAATTCAATTCAGGTATCTTCCATACAGAAGCCAGAAATATCTTTTAGAAAGAAAAGTCAGAAAATGTCACTTCCTCTGTCTAGAAACTTTTGTGGTAGCCCAGGATGTGCAGAATGAAATCTAATGACTTAAGCATGACCTGAAGGTCTTCCATAATCCAGCCACTGTTTATATCTCCACCCCATTTCCTGTCCAATTTTTTTGTTTATTTGATTTGCTCTGGCTATATTTCCTACTTCTAAATATGCCAATCTTGTTCTTACCTTGGGGCCTCTGCAGCAGTCGCTCCTTCTGAAACACTCTTCTCCCACAGTGTTGCAGCGTTCACTCCCTCACTTCATCCAGGTCTTTGTTCAAGTGGTACCTTTCACAAAAGTTTCCCCTGAGTACTGTATCTAAAATAGCCACTACCCTGTCTTTCTCCCCTGCTCTGCTCTATTTATCTCTATTGCACTTAGAATAACTTATTGTTTCATCAGCTTTCTCTTCCATCAGAATGTAAGCTCCAAGATCTTTGTCTTGTTTACCGCTGGATCCTCAAGGCCCAGAAAAATCTCCACTGAAGAGCAGATACTCAATATATATGTGTTGAATGAATGAAGTTTTAAAATGCTTTTCCAGGGGATACCTGGGTGGCTCAGCGGTTTAGCGCCACCTTCATCCCAGGGTGTGGTCCTGGAGATCCAGGATCGAGCCCCATATCAGGTTCCCTGCATGGAGTCTCCTTCTCCCTCTGCCTGTGTCTCTGCCTCTCTCTCTCTGCCTCTCATGAATAAATAAATAAAATCTTAAAAAAAAAAAAAAAAGGTTTTCCAAAGATACAGGAATTGCTATTTATAAATTTTATGGTCTGAAATCTGTTTTCAGTAATGTGTCCTTTGAATGAGGAGAAGCGAGGAAAAAAATATAACCCAGAAAAAATGGCACAATAGTCAGGGCTAGTTCTTTGTAAATCAAGAAGATTTCAAAGTGGCAAAGGCTGAGGTATTAATGGAGCTCACAACCATGCTTCCAGCAATGGTGATGAAGTAAAGTAAGCAGAGAAAACCAAATTACATGTGTTTTTTGGGATCCTTGAATGAGTAGCAGAGTGAAGGAAGTCAGTTCTACTGTGCCAACCATACTCTTTTCACCTCGAGCCTTTGGAACTCCGGTTGGCACACTGTGTTTGGGCTTCCCTGTAGACTGTGCTGAAGCTGCTAATGACTTCTGCAGAGAGGATCAGCCTGCTCCCTTTCTCTTGGCTTTTAGTTTTCCAGAGGACCCCAGCTTTACTGCCATTTATCTTCTTCCATCTTCAACTCCAATACTGACATCACCCTCAGTAAGCTCATGCACCACCCCCAAATTGTAATATCTTATTTCTTAACTGGCCCTTATGTTCTAGAATGAAATACCATCCCTAAATACAGTAATAATATAGGTTTAGAATATTAATTTGAAGAAACATCCAAGACTTTTCACTCAGGTGTGAAAATGTACTGATACAAAGAGAATAAACTAAAGCACATTTGATTTAATAAGCAATGGATCTAAAAGTTATGCTAAGCGGCTTATCCAATCACAGTCTTAAATACATCTCTGGGAACTGGCTGGATATAATTGGGAATAAGAATAAGGAGCAAGCACCAAAATATTAAATCAAAATTAGTCAGCCGTTCAAATGGGCAACGCTTTGTGGACCGTATTGGTCATGAAACTGCACATCACCACCCGCCAATGACATCCTAGGACAAATGCTCAGAACGCCTAATTTTTTGCCGTGGTTGCTAGGTTGGCCTTGAGCAGCAAAAGGCAACTGGATTTATTTTGTTCTGGCAGCAGCTCAGTGGGAACATAAACTAGCAATGCTAGGGAACAGAAGGTCTACACAGAAAAGGAAGCTCCACTCATATACTATACTAAACCCTCAAATGCCAACTACACTTAAACCAGAAGCAATGCAAGTGGTAAACACTAACATTTTCAAAGAACTGTCTAATATTCATGGCAGAATCTATAAAAGGTGACTTTGAATAATCCCTTCCCAGCAAACCTGTAAAAGTTTTATAAAATATGCTGCAAAAATGACTCACAGTAGATGTAATTACTGTGCAACCTTGGAAACTGATGTAAAAAATTCAGCTGCCAGCATGTTAACAGCCACCTAATATATGGGTTGTTTGATTGGACTCTTTGGGCAAAACTGCAAAATTCCTAACCCATTGCTGCTATATATTTTATCAGGGCCAAATTTAGCTACTTTCATTTTTTAAAATGCCATTTTCGACATCACAGTGAATCAAGTTCAGTGTTGCTTAATTGCTTGCATACATTACAATCTAATTCATTTCCCCAAACACTAATTTAACTAGTTATTATTTATTTTTATTTTTTGGAACAGCAGCAGAGTTCTGATGCCCGAACTATGAAACTTGGCAAAATCATTGCTTTCTTACCAAAAGGCTGTAAGAATCAGCAGTGAAATTTCCTCCTCTATGCAGTCAGCAACTGTTACCCAGTTTTGGGTTTTTTTTTTTTTTTTAAACGTATTCATCTAACAGTTTGGTATAAAAATGGTTCATTGCCTGTATTCTGTTTTCAATCGTAATGTAGTATTTTTGTGGACAGGGAGAAAAGCCAAATTTTAGAAGGGTCATATGCCGTATTTTTCACCCTGTGCCTCATGTCTACCCTTTGGCTTTGGCTGAGGTGATCAAGTGATCAGTTTAACAGTTGACAATGCCAACCAAATACGTCAACCTTTCAAAGATGTCTTCTTATTAGGGAATGTTCACTCTGTAGCTATCACCATTCTTGGCTTTGGTCTTATGGACTATCATTTTTGGAAAATTGAATTAAATCAAATTGTTGCAAGATTAATTCTATGCTAGTGTCACTATAGGCATTTGCTATTTAAATGACCTTGACAATGAATCTTTTAGAAAAGAGCCCACCCCCTTCCCCCCTATTTTACAGTGGAATGAGTTTATCCCTTTTCCTAAAATTTACCTGTTTGGTAGGTTTACATACATAAGATTTTCTCTAAGTGGAGTCTATTCCACTCTGGATAAAAGAATGAGTGACACAGAAATGCTCTACGGGCCTTCTTCCAGATTAACATTCAGGATTATTAGGATCACCCAAATAAAGCCACACAAACTGACTCGAGCCCTCAGTCTAACTCCTTCATTACATATCCCCTTGTTATTCTAAGACATACTGTTAATGGGCAGGGATTTTGTCTTATGAATCCTTGTACTCCAAAAAGTATTTATAAAATCGAATTCTCAATTTTGTGTAGCTGAAATGATGCCTCATCTTATTATATGGTCACTCTGGCAGAAAACACCCTTTGATTTATTTGTGGGAAACTAAAATTAGTTTTATGAAGAAGAGAAGTTTGCCAAGGAGGGGATCAGTGGGGAAGCCTTCACATGTATCAGTAACAATAAAGACTTCCTGATTTTTATCATTCCAAGTTTTATAGCTAGAGATATTGAAGGTCATATTATTCTACATAATTAATTTTTATTCTGTATGAATATGCTTGTAGATGCTTATGAAATTGAATTTGCCAGCACTCAACTTAGTTTGTTTTGAGGGTTAGAATCTTTTGCTCCTACAACAGTGAGATAGAGCAAATGTGGAGCCCTGAAGTTATTTTAACTGCAAACAGTTCTTAAATTTTTAATTAGTTTACATGTGTTTAGTTAAGTCATTGCGATAACTAGAAGACCCAAGTCTACTCAGCCAGGTAATCTTAGTGTATAATTCTGAACAACCTAAGTCTCGGGACTGCAGCTTCCCCTCAGAACTCTGTAGAGTATATAAGATTTAAAAAGCTTTGTGTTGTCCAGAAACTCCCACAGATCGGTACAATTCTGTGTCTACCAAGTTCAACTATTATACATCTCATCTCAAATAATTTGAGGTCTTGTAGTAATAAAAACAATCAAATTATTATCAAAACAACATTGTGAGAGCTTCTATGTACTAGGCTTCTTAATATATATCTAAAATTGATAACAACGAAGAGCATTATTCGACTTTTGAAACAAATGATTAAGAATGATCTCTCCACTTCAAAACCATTAATCTCAGAAATACATCTCACTCAGGCCTCCACTGACATTTTATAGAGTTAAAAAACATGACAACGGTTCATTCCTGAGGGTTGGTACCAAAAGAAACTCAACTAACCATTACACAACACCTGCACAAAAGATTTATAAGGATCCCGCAGTGCAAGAGAAGAATGCAAAAAGAAACCCCACCTACGCTTTGTTCATAGTTGTTAAAAAAAAAAAAAAAAGTACTGCTTGGATTCTGATGATAAGAATCAGAACAAAAAAGAATATTGAAAAGTGTCAAGATGTAGAACTCTTTTCCCTAGGGGACCCCACCACAAGTCTGCCAGCTGGGAGGAGGAACTGGTCAGTCTGCTCTGTGAGGGGAGGGAGCGTCCTGGAAGTTGAAAATCCTGTCACTCAAGCATCAGGAAAGAGGAACTCAAGGGAAATAAGTGCTTTGCAAAAGGCAATAGAAGGGAGATTCTGATCAGGGAAGGAAACGTTTTCTGTTTTTTAGAGGTGCTAAGTCGGCAGAAGAGTGAAGAGTGTTCATAAACATGAATTCCTTTCCTATTTCGGTATATGCCTGCCTTGGGGAAATCTATTTATAAAGATCAACAATAGAACTAGACAAATCTTTAAACTTGGCTTTTAAATTATGGGGCAAACAAAAGCCTGTTTATCACAGGATGTGATAGAGATGAAGCCTCAATGCTTCCCTCTCTAAAGCCACTAGGTATCTCAGAAGAATAAGAGCAAACACAAGAGTAATACCTGGCGTCGGTGCAATAGTTGACAAGGAACAGAAGCACTGCCATGCACGTTGTCTCGATGGATCAACAGGAGCTGCATATACGTGGACAAGGCCAGTTCGTTTTTCCATTTCACAGAAACGGACACTGAAGCTTTGAAGAAATTGCCAGTTTCACTTTTTTTTTTTTTAAGATTTTATTCGTTTATTCATGAGAGACACAGAGAGGGAGGCAGAGCCACAGGCAGAGGGAGAAGCAGGCTCCACGCGGGGAGCCCGATGTGGGACTCGATCCCAGGCCCCTCGGTCATGCCCTGAGCCGAAGGCAGACGCTCAACCACAGAGCCACCCAGGGGCCCCAAGATAGGTCACTCTTGATATAGAGAAGTCTGACCACATTAAACAAGAACCGCGTTCGAGAATTGGGAAATTGTCCGTAGTAGCCTGTGCCAAAAGCTACATCGTACGTTGCCTTTTGTTTTATCGTGGGATCTTATGACTGTTGTACTTGGTTTTGCAAAGCGGACCGTGCGAATACCTGACCAGCCGCTTCAAAATCAGAAACCTGGTGGCTCAGAGAGTTTCGGGGAGTGGATTGTTTGCAGCGGAGAAGGATCTCTGACAGCCTTGTGCCAGATTGTGAACCCGGGGCACTAACCGACAGTTTCCACTGTGACACGAAGTCACCTTGCCTGTCCGACTCTCTTCCTGACAACCTCTGAACTGCACGAACCATCCAAACTGCAAGGGAACTGTGGGTGGGGGAAGGACATGGAAACCTCCGGATTGCTCACAAGGTCCTGCCTCTCTCGTACTTCCAGGTGCCACCCTGTGTTTCTCTCCAGATGAGTGGGCCTTGGCCTTTGGAAGCTAGTTCCAATTCCGTTCCTGGAAGTTATACAGAGAAGTTAAAGCCTTTGCTGTACTTGCTTGAGTGACAATGGGACATTTATAACATAGCTCAGAGACAGGATTTCATAGGGTTTAATTCAAAATATTTCCCACTGATATTTTCTCACCCACTCACTGGCCAGTCTTTCTTTATTACATGCGAGAAACTCTAAGGGAGGAGAAATGCGTGGAATAAAGTTTGGATGCTGATAATTTTTAAAACTTGATTCATAATTGAGGACTTTGTTATGACTGCTATCTTTGACTGAATAGCCTTCAACACGGGAGTGTAGAAACTGGCCTGTACTTTATTTTCTCCTGAGCTAAATGATATTGCCTTGTAGAGGACAAGAGTACCTCTCGGTCACAAACTTAATCAGGAAGACTGCCTGACTGGCGCTCTACGAATTTCCGGCATCTTGTGTCCAGGGCTGTGCATGTAGTACCATTTCAGGTCCTCTTTACTGATAATTTAATGCTGCCTCTAAATTTAATGCCGATTGCCTTTTCACCAGAAAGCAGTTTTTACTGATGATAATGATGATGGTCATTAGGGCCGTGGAGACTTTTAAAAGGATCTAAGGATGAATGAATAAATAAAAACCATGATGACTCATTCTGCACCCAGTGTCATTAGCTTAACACACATGGGCACGGTTCCTCTCCCTCACAAAACTGCACTTTTTAAATACATGTTAATCTCTTTTTCAAACAGAATGCGTATGATGCATTCAAAAGATCATGAGATTGTGGAATGTCAGCAATCAAGTAGGAATGCTGCAGAAAGTAAATATGTCTTACCAGGTTGATTTTTTTTTTTTTTTCTAAGACTAGTTCTCGTAGAACAACCACCAGATTCTTTCAGGCTCTATGTTTCTTCCTTCCCTTCTAAATGAAAGGAGTCTACTGTTTACTATATTTTCATTGCCTTCTTTATTTTATGTTTTGAATATATTAAAGAATGTCAAGTGGAATTTCCTTCTGGTATTGCTTCAGATTGAGTGGGGATAAAAGAGGATACCAGGATCTTAGAGCATCATCTTTTACATTATTAAATTAATACAGGTCAATAAATATTTGATACTCATATTCATGAAAATGTGAATATATAGACCTTGACTTTTAATACTAGCATATAGGTACTAAGAGGTGTTCCAGAATTATTTTTATAAAGACATATGTAGTATTTTCTCAAAGGTAAGATTGTCACAGAGTGGTGTGTTACAGCCATTATGGTGTATTTTATTTCACAAAGGATTAAACTATAGAAATCCCAAGGCTGCAAAAAGAGTTAGTTATGCTCATCAGGCAGTGAGTTTATTAGGACAGTCTCTGTTTTTCCCTTTATGAGCCAATTTCAAAGTCATCGATAGGCTTCCTAATGACATGTGTAAGCAGCCGCTTCTCTGTTTTCTGTATACCTATTTTCCTTTTCTTCTTGCGGCAGACACTGTAACCATGAAAAGGACATCGAGCCAGAAGTCAGATAATGAGGATTCTATACCTAACTACCTACTCAGGGGCCAGGTGATCCATCAAGGGATGGTGACCAGTGCCATCTGTGACTTGCTCTCTCCCATACAGTATAAGGATAACAGCACCCCAGGCTTGGCATAATTTCGTTTAGCCTGCAAAACCAGAACGAAACAAAACAAGAACAAAAACCAATCACCCACGACCGAAAAGAGAGGTGAATTACAGAAAGGGTCTGGCTTTAGACCGATTCAGTGTATTAAAATCTGTACGTAAACCAAAGATAAATGAGAAGACAGTTATTCACTTTACTTTAGAAATATCTGATATAGGAAATGATGCATTTTAAAAGCTCACTTCCATAAAACGTTCAAAGCACAATTCAATTTGCAAATATTGATTTAAAATACACCTATGGCGAGGCCTGAGGTACGGCTGCATTTTAAAACCCACTAAGGGGCTTTGTACACAATTTAGGCTAATACGGTAAAGAAATAGTACATCACGCTGGGATTGATTGTTCCAGGCAAGTCCAGTCACTACTGTTTACATGAGGCTGCTCCAAGGAAAACCAGAATCTTCCACCTGCCTGGGAAGAGCGAGAACTTCCCGCCCGTTGCTGTTGCAGCGGGAGGCTGCTGGGCCTTGAGTCTGACCCGGGCGGAGCACGACCAGGTTCAGGAGGACCCGGTGCCCCGGGCTCCAGCCCCCGGTGAAGGCCGTGGGAGGCCCCAGCGCGCGGCCGCTCTCCTGGGGAGAACCACAGCCCTTTAGTCTAAAGCTCCGGGAACGCGAGCGGCGGAGCTCCCGCTCCAGTCTGAGCTGGTTGGGGGCGAGGTTGTGGCCATCGGTGGGCGGTGTGTGCTGGGCAGTCGGGCCGGCCCGGGCGCGGTCAGCACCGGGCGGTCCCCGCGGTCAGCACCTGGGGGGTCCCCGCGGTCAGCACCTGGGCGGTCCCCGTGGTCAGCACCTGGGCCGTCCCCGCGGTCAGCACCGGGCGGTCCCCGCGGTCAGCACCTGGGGGGTCCCCGTGGTCAGCACCTGGGCGGTCCCCGCGGTCAGCACCTGGGCCGTCCCCGCGGTCAGCACCTGGGCAGTCCCCGCGGTCAGCACCGGGCGGTCCCCGCGGTCAGCACCTGGGGGGTCCCCGCGGTCAGCACCTGGGCGGTCCCCGTGGTCAGCACCTGGGCCGTCCCCGCGGTCAGCACCGGGCGGTCCCCGCGGTCAGCACCTGGGCCATCCCCGCGGTCAGCACCTGGGCGGTCCCCGCGGTCAGCACCGGGTGGTCCCCGCGGTCAGCACCTGGGGGGTCCCCGTGGTCAGCACCTGGGCGGTCCCCGCGGTCAGCACCTGGGCCGTCCCCGCGGTCAGCACCTGGGCAGTCCCCGCGGTCAGCACCGGGCGGTCCCCGCGGTCAGCACCTGGGCGGTCCCCGCGGTCAGCACCTGGGCGGTCCCCGCGGTCAGCACCGGGCGGTCCCCACGGTCAGCACCTGGGCCGTCCCCGCGGTCAGCACCTGGGCGGTCCCCGCGGTCAGCACCGGGCGGTCCCCGCGGTCAGCACGTGGGCCGTCCCCGCGGTCAGCACCGGGCGGTCCCCGCGGTCAGCACGTGGGCCGTCCCCGCGGTCAGCACGTGGGCCGTCCCCGCGGTCAGCACCGGGCGTCCCCGCGGTCAGCACCTGGGCCGTCCCCGCGGGCAGCACCGGGCGTCCCCGCGGTCAGCACCCGGAGTACCGGGCCCGCGGTGCACCAAGGCTTGGAATGCAACACAGGGCCAAGTCGTTGAAGAGGGCGTTCGGCACTTCGCATAGCCCCAGTGTGGCAGTGCCAGTGCGGCGCAGAGGGCCGAGGGAGGGGCAGGAGAGTGAGGCTGGCTCCCCCCGACTGGCTGGGAGCAGGGTGCTCAGGCTGGCTCTCCCCTCACAGGCCGCCACCAGGCCATTTCAGCCTGCACTTCCTTTCAGCCCCTACAGCTCCCTGACCCGCCCGCAGGACTGCAGCACGGAGGTTACAACAGGGCCCGCGGTCTGCTGTCTTCCGAGTCTTCTTGCTGCTGCAAACACAGACATCAGGTCTCCCAGCACCCTGTTTGAATCAGGTGAGGAAGGAGAAGGTGATGTGCATCTCAAGGAAAGGGGTGTGTGAGTCCTGGATGACAACCTGGATGCTTTGCCTTCAATTTGAAGACCCTCAGCTTCTTCAAAGTAAAGTGCCTCCTCCTAAGTGGCTCATTGGCTCTGCAGTGGCCCGTCACTCCATCACAACATCTCTGGGGACACCGAGAACTATCACTACCCCCAGGATACGACCTATGTCATTGGCATTGCCAGGACACTCGTGTTCTTCCTGGCATAAAAGAAAACAAGCAGGGACACCTGGGTGGCTCAGCAGTTGAACTGTCTGCCTTTTGCTCGGGACCTGATCCTGGGGTCCTGGGGTCAAGTCCTACATCGGGCTCCCTGCACGGAGCCTGCTTCTCCCTCTGCATGTGTCTCTGCCTCTCTGTGTCTCTCATGAATAAATAAATAAAATCTCAAAAAAAAAAAAAAAAAAAAGAAAAGAAAACAAGCAGGATGTTAATGTCAAAATGGACCTGCTAGTATTTCAGAAACCTCATTAGGTTTCTGCATACACACTTAAGTAAATTTTTAGCAAATTAAATAATTATGTAATAAGTGGAAATAGATATAAATACAGGGAATATATACAGTGTTTCAGATTACTGGTTATTAATTAACTAATTAATAGGTATTGCCCATAATTACCACTTAGTGAGTTTTGTCCTGATAGCCATATTATGTTTGGATTCTGAATAGTTTTGTGTCTTCACTTCAATGTGTTTGGAAGAATCAAGAGAGAAAAGAGGAAAAAATTACATGGCATTCAAAACTATGTGGGGCCATATACATTCAATTCAAGGTATTACTCCAGGATGTCATCCAACTGTAAATGTAAAAATACTGAAGTGTATTTATCTATGCAGATACACCTAGGGCACAGCACATCATCTGTGGTGACTTAGTGTGTGGTGTCATGCTTTTCATGGACTAGTCACAATTCAGGGTCATGACCATAACTTAACTCTTAGAAACTGTTTTTTGTATACCTTTACATCTCAAAAAGACTTTTATGAGTAAAGAAGAATATTTTTATATGGAAAAATGCAATTTGTTGTGGATGTAAGAAACGTATGCCTATAACTACTGTGATAGGTGCTTGGATTGCTTTCATGCATTTGTAATGGATTTGCATAAATCTAGTCTGAGACTACAAGAAGGAGGGGACAGGAAAAAAAGCCTCGGTTCTGACGACAAGATGTTTTGTTTATTTATTTTTTTTAATTGGTGTTCAATTTGCCAACATACAGAATAACACCCAGTGCTCATCCCGTCAAGTGCCCCCCTCAGTGCCCCTCACCCATTTACCCCCATCCCCTGCCATCCTCCCCTTCCACCACCCCTAGCTCGTTTCCCAGAGTCAGGAGTCTTTACGTTCTGTCTCCCTTTCTGATATTTCCCACACATTTCTTCTCCCTTCCCTTATATTCCCTTTCACTATTATTTATATTCCCCAAATGACTGAGACCATATAATGTTTGTCCTTCTCCAATTGACTTACTTCACTCAGCATAATACCCTCCAGTTCCATCCACATTGAAGCAAATGGTGGGTATTTGTCGTTCCTAATGGCTGAGTAATATTCCACTGTATACATAAAACACATCTTCTTTATCCATCATCTTTCGATGGACACTGAGGCTCCTTCCACAGTTTGGCTATTGTGGACATTGCTGCTAGAAACATCGGGGTGCAGGTGTCCCAGCGTTTCACTGCATCTGTATCTTTGGGGTAAATCCCCAACAGTGCAATTGCTGGGTCGTAGGGCAGGTCTATTTTTAACTCTTTGAGGAACCTCCACACAGTTTTCCAGAGTGGCTGCACCAGTTCACATTCCCACCAACAGTGCAAGAGGGTTCCCTCTTCTCTGCATCCTCTCCAACATTTGTGGTTTCCTGCCTTGTTAATTTTCCCCATTCTCACTGGTGTGAGGTGGTATCTCATTGTGGTTTTGATTTGTATTTCCCTGATGGCAAGTGATGCAGAGCATTTTCTCATGTGTGTGTTGGCCATGTCCATGTCTTCCTCTGTGAGATTTCTCTTCATGTCTTTTGACCATGTCATGATTGGATTGTTTGTTTCTTTGCTGTTGAGTTTAATAAGTACTTTATAGATCTTGGAAACTAGCCCTTTATCTGATACATCACTTGCAAATATCTTCTCCCATCCTGTAGGTTGTCTTTGAGTTTTGTTGACTGTATCCTTTGCTGTGCAAAAGCTTCTTATCTTGATGAAGTCCCAATCGTTCATTTTTGCTTTTGTTTCTTATGCCTTCATGCATGTATCTTGCAAGAAGTTACTGTGGCTGAGTTCAAAAAAGGTGTTGCCTGTGTTCTCCTCTAGGATTTTGATGGACTCTTGTCTCACATTTAGATCTTTCATCCATTTTGAGTTTATCTTTGTGTATGGTACAAGAGAGTGGTCTAGTTTCATTCTTGTGCATGTGGATGTCCAATTTTCCCAGCACCATTTATTGAAGAGACTGTCTTTCTTCCAATGGATAGTCTTTCCTCCTTTATCGAATATTAGATGACCATACATTTCAGGGTCCACTTCTGGGTTCTCTATTCTGTTCCATGGATCTATGTGCCTGTTTTTGTGCCAGTACCACACTGTCTTGATGACCACAGCTTTGTAGTACAACCTGAGATCTGGCATTGTGATGCCCCCAGATATGGTTTTCTTTTTTAAAATTCCCCTGGCTATTCGGGGTCTTTTCTGATTCCACACAAATCTTAAAATAATTTGTTCTAACTCTCTGAAGAAGGTCCATGGTATTTTGATAGGGATTGCATTCAACGTGTAAATTGCCCTGGGTAACATTGACATTTTCACAATATTAATTCTGCCAACCCATGAGCACGGAATATTTTTCCATCTCTTTGTGTCTTCCTCAATTTCTTTCAGAAGTGTTCTATAGTTTTTAGGGTATAGATCCTTTCCCTCTTTGGTTAGGTTTATTCCTAGGTATCTTATGCTTTTGGGTGCAATTGTAAATGGGATTGACTCCTTAATTTCCCTTTCTTCAGTCTCATTGTTAGTGTATAAAAATGCCACTGACTTCTGGGCATTGATTTTGTATCCAGCCATTCTACCAAATTGCTGTATGAGTTCTAGCAATCTTGGGGTGGAGGCTTTTGGGTTTTCTATGTAGAGTATCATGTCATCGGCGAAGAGGGAGAGTTTGACTTCTTCTTTGCCAATTTGAATGCCTTTAATGTCTTTTTGTTGTCTGATTGCTGAGGCGAGGACTTCCAGTACCATCTTGAATAGCAGTGGTGAGAGTGGACATCCCTGTCTTGTCTTGTTCCTGATCTTAGGGGAAAGGCTCCCAGTGCTTCCCCATTGAGAATGATAGTTGCTGTGGGCTTTTCGTAAATGGCTTTTAAGATGTCGAGGAAAGTTCCCTCTATCCCAACACTCTGAAGGGTTTTGATCAGGAATGGATGCTGTATTTTGTCAAATGCTTTCTCTGCATCTAATGAGAGGATCATATGGTTCTTGGTTTTTCTCTTGCTGATATGATGAATCACATTGATTGTTTTACGAGTGTTGAACCAGCCTTGTGTCCCAGGGATAAATCCTACTTGGTCATGGTGAATAATTTTCTTAATGTATTGTTGGATCCTAATGGCTAGTATCTTGTTGAGAATTATTGCATCTATGTTCATCAGGGATATTGGTCTGTAATTCTCCTTTTTGGTGGGGTCTTTGTCTGGTTTTGGAATTAAGGTGATGCTGGCCTCATAGAACGAATTTGGAAGTGCTCCATCTCTTTCTATCTTTCCAAACAGCTTTAGTAGAATAGGTATGATGTCTTCTTTAAACGTTTGACAGAATTCCCCTGGGAAGCCATCTGGCCCTGGACTTTTGTGTCTTGGGAGGTTTTTGATGACTGCTTCAATTTCCTGGTTATTGGCCTGTTCAGGTTTTCTATTTCTTCCTGTTCCAGTTTTGGTAGTTTGTGGTTTGCCAGAAATGCGTCCATTTCTTCTAGATTGCCTAATTTATTGGCGTAGAGCTGTTCATAAGGTTGGCTAATGGTTTATCTATCTTATTAATTCATTCAAAGAACCAACTCCTGGTTCTGTTGATCTGTTCCACAGTTCTTCCTGTCTCCAATTGGTTGAGTTCTGCTCGAATCTTTATTAACTCTCTTCTTCTGCTGGGTGTAGGATCTATCTGCTGTTTTTTCTCTAGCTCCTTTATGTGTAAGGTTAGCTTTTGTATTTGAGTTCTTTCCAGTTTTTGAATGGATGCCTGTAATGTGATGTATTTCCCCCTCAGGACTGCTTTTGCTGCATCCCAAAGATTTTGAATGGTTGTATCTTCATTCTCATTAGTTTGCATGAATCTTTTTAATTCTTCCTTAATTTCCTGGTTGACCCTTTCATCTTTTAGCAGGATGGTCCTTAACCTCCACGTGTTTGAGGTCCTTCCAAACTTCTTGTTGTGATTTAGTTCTAATTTCAAGGCATTATGGTCTGAGAATATGCAGGGGACGATCCGAATCTTTTGATATCAGTTCAGACCTGATCTGTGACCCAGTATGTGGTCTATTCTGGAGAAAGTTCCATGTGCGCTTGAGAAGAATGTGTATTCAGTTGAGTTTGGATGTAAAGTTCTGTAGATATCTGTGAAATCCATCTGGTCCAGTGTATCATTTAAAGCTCTCGTTTCTTTGGAGATGTTGTGCTTAGAAGACCTATCGAGGGTAGAAAGAGCTAGATTGAAGTCACCAAGTATAAGTGTATTATTATCTAAGTATTTCCTCACTTTGGTTATTAATTGATTGGTATATTTGGGAGCTCCCACATTCGGGGCATATATGTATTGAGGATTGTTAAGTCCTCTTGTTGGATAGATCCTTTAAGTATGAGATAGTGTCCCTCTTCATCTCTCACTACAGTCTTCCGGGTAAATTTTAGTTCATCTGATATAAGGATGGCTACCCCTGCTTTCTTTTGAGGACCATTTGAATGGTAAATGGGTCTCCAACCTTTTATTTTCAGGTTGTAGGTGTCCTTCTGTCTAAAATGAGTCTCTTGTGACAGCGAATAGATGGGTCCTGCATTTTTATCCAGTCTGACACCCTGTGCCTTTTGATGGGGTCATTAAGTCCGTTCACGTTCAGAGTTACTATTGACAGACGTGAGTTTAGTGTCATCATGATATCTATTCAGTCCTTGTTTTTGTGGATTGTTCCACTGAACTTCTTCTTAAAGGGGAATTTTAAGAGTCCCCCTTAAAATTTCTTGCAGAGCTGGTTTGGAGGTCACATATTCTTTCAGTTCCTGCCTGTGTTGGAAGCTCTTTATCTCTCCTTCCATTTTGAATGAGAGCCTTGCTGGATAAAGTATTCTTGGCTGATGTTCTTCTCACTTAGGACCCTGGATGTATCCTGCCAGCCCTTTTTGGCCTGCCAGGTCTCTATGGAGAGGTCTTCTGTTACCCTAATACTCCTCCCCATAAAAGTCAGGGATTTCTTGTCTCTTGCTGCTTTAAGGATCTTCTCTTTATTTTTGGAATTTGCAAGCTTAACTATTAGATGTCGAGGTGTTGAATGGTTTTTATTGATTTTAGGGGGGAAATCTATTTCCTGGATCTGAATGCCTGTTTCCCTTCCCAGATTAGGAAAGTTTTCAGCTATGATTTGTTCAAATACATATTCTGGCCCTCTGGCCCTTTCGGTGCCCTCTGGAACCCCAGTTAAACATAGGTTTTTCTTCCTCAGGCTGTCGTTTATTTCCCTTAATCTATCTTCATGGTCTTTTAATTGTTTGTCTCTTTTTCCTCAGTTTCCCTCTTTGCCATCAACTTGTCTTCTATGTCACTCACTCATTCTTCCACCTCGTTAACCCTCGTCGTTAGGAATTCTAGTTTGGATTGCATCTCATTCAATTGATTTTTAATTTCTGCCTGATTGGATCTAAATTCTGCAGTCATGAAGTCTCTTGAGTCCTTTATGCTTTTTTCTAGAGCCACCAGTAGCTGTATAATAGTGCTTCTGAATTGGCTTTCTGACATTGAATTATAATCCAGATTTTGTAACTCTGTGGGAGAGAGGACTATTTCTGATTCTTTCTTTTGTGGTGAGGTTTTCCTTCTAGTCATGTTGCTCAGTGCAGAGTGGCCCAAAACAAGTTATATTGGGAAAAGGAGGAAAATAGAGGAGAGAAAGAAAGAAGGAAAAGAGAAAAAGAAAAAAGAAAAAAGGAAGAAAAAAAGAAAAAAGAACAAGAAAGAAAGGGAAAAAAAGGGTGGGGGAAGCAATCAGAAATCAAAAAGCCAAAAAAACAAAAACAAAAACAAAAACAAAAACAAAAACAAAAACCACGGGGGAGTATCTTCTGATTCTGTATACTTTAAGTCCCTTGACTTCCACTGGAGCTTGTCCTTCTCGCTGGTCTTCTGGTAGGGCCCCTCAGGTAGAGGCCTGTTGTGCTGATTCTCAGGTGTTAGCACTTGGGGGAGCTGCTCTGCCCCTGCCTGGTGCAGGGCTCAGTGGGGGTGTTTACCCCATGAGGCCCCAGGAGGAACAACCTCAGCGGCAGCGGCGGGGCCAGCTCTGCAGCCCTGGAGTCAGCTCCCGCAGTAGCTCCGGGGCTCTCTGTCTGTAGGGCCTGGAGGCTCTGGGGCGGGGCCGCTGATCTGCTCAGCTGGGGCAGGAGTGTCCTCGCTGTCCTGGGCCCTCCCGGCCTCTGCCTGTCCCGGGGGGAGGCCGGATCCTGGGCTGTGTCCCGGCGCCCTGTGCTCCGGGGCCTGCGCTGTTGGATTCGCGCTCCCGCCCCGCAGCCCCCTCCGCGGAGCCGCCGCCCGAGCCCCTCCGAGCTGCTCCGGGTCCGCCGTGCGCGCTGCAGCCCTTAGGGAGCTCGGCGCACTCTCCCGGGGCGCAGGTGCCTGTTAGTGTCCCCGGGAGCCCGAGGGCATCCCCGCCCTCCTGGGTCCTGCTCCAACTCCTGCGGGCCCCTTTCTGCCCGGGAAGGTTGGTGCAGCTCCTGCTCCTCCGGGACGGGGCTCTCCTGTCCTGGGGACACTCGCCCTGGCCTCAGCCCGGCTCCTCACGGGGCCCCTCCCCCTTGGAGGCCTTTTGTGTCTTTATTTCCTTTTTCCCCATCTTCCTACCTTGATCGAAGCGCGAACTCTTCTCACGGTAGCATTCCAGCTGTTCTCTCTTTAAATCTCAGGCCGAATTCGTAGATTTTCAGGATAATTTGAAGGTTATTTAGGTAATTTGGTGGGGACAGGTGACCTGGGGACCCTACTCTTCTGTCATCTTGCCCCTCCTCCAACAAGATGCTTTAAACAACTCAGTATATCCAAAAATCGACTGTCCCTTTCCCTGCCCAATACCTCTTCCTTCTTTTGGGAAATGGTATCTATCTACTCGGTTCCCAAGGCTGGAGGACTATGCCTCCTCCTTGTTTCTCTTTTTTTAGCAACCTTTCCGAAGCTCATTCCAAGCATCAGCTAAGTCTTGTCATCTCTAGCCTCTTAAAATCACTTAAATATGCCTATTTGTTCTGTCTCTTTACATTTACCTTAATTTAGGCCACTGTTATTTATGTTGCTTAGATTTCTGTGAAGCCTCCTAATGGGTCTTCTTACCTGTTTCCAGTCTCCTTCAATCCATTTGCCACCCTTCAGCCAATGTAATTTTTTCTGAGATGTGTATGCCTTTTTTTTTTTTAAGTCCGTGCTTGCTTAATATCACACAGTGGTTTTGGATCTAACATTCAAGTTCCTTTGCGTGGCTTACG
The DNA here is from genome assembly GCF_048418805.1 of Vulpes vulpes. Classification (NCBI taxonomy): domain Eukaryota; kingdom Metazoa; phylum Chordata; class Mammalia; order Carnivora; family Canidae; genus Vulpes; species Vulpes vulpes. Next base: position 42,610,206 of record NC_132794.1, read on the forward strand.
AGGCCCTTCAGGATTTGGTCTCTATTTATCTCAAACAACTGTACGTGTGCACCCCTCACTCACTGCAGGAACCACGTACAATTAACAGCCATTCCTCCAACTCTATTTCAGCTTCATTTTTGAAACTCTCTACTCCCTTGATACAGAAGGAATTGCTTCAACTCCATCTGCCTTGTTTTTGAGGTCAGACCTATCTTTCACTGGGAAAGCCTTGCCTGAATTTTCCACAGTCTCTTAAATGCACTGTGTGTGCCCCAGTCACAGCCATTCAACATCCACCAAATAACTGCCAGGGACGCTCTGTGCCTGGTCGTAGTTTGGGAGATAGGAGATGTTGCTGATCAGAAACTGAAAAATCCTTGCCCCCACAGAGCTTTCCATTCTCCCAGCATTTGCATGGCAACTTAGCTATCTCCTGATTCTCTTCCTCACTAGATGAAGGAGGTCTCCCCTGAAGTTTTTGTATTATTATGATCAGCAGGGTCCGATCAGTGAATGTTTAGAAACATGAATAGACTAGCAAATGTGAAGCAGAGAAATGCCAATATATTTCTTTTATCTTAGGTCATTATTATTATTTCAAAGCCAAAATAATTGTTTGGAAGCAAAAAAACCCAAACCTTTTTACGTGATGGGGATTTGATGAATAGACATAAGAACATGTCTTCAAAATTAGATGTGACCCTTTCTCCCCCTAAACTTGCTTTTGATCATTGAGTCCTTCCATAACCTCTTTAATGTCTAGGTCAATCTGCTTACTTTCTGACCAACAGAGTCTAAAATAGAGTCTATAAGAATTGGTATTAAAGACAAAAACACTAGTCTTCTGAAACAGAAGAATAAACTATTTGAACAATGGTTTTAAATATATGCTTTCAATGGGCCTGAGGTTACTTGACAAAAAGATATTTTTCTTGCAAACCTAAAGCAGCCACACTAAACTCTTAAGCTGTCCTTCAGAATTAGAAGTAAAATCTAGAAGGCAAGAAAAGGGTTTTTGATGTTTTGAAGCCTCATTGATTTTCTTTTTCTAAAGCGAAAGACCACAGCAGTGTTTTGCTTTTGATAAGAATACATTGGATGGACTTGAAAAATCAGAAGCTAATTACTTTTAAGCTGATCTCAGGCAGGAAAAAAATTAAGGTGACACGTAGAGTTGGGGTATCTAACATTTAGTATTCAGGTCCCATAATTCCTTTGCAAAACAAATACGATTAATATGTGATTTTTAAAAATAGTCACTAACATGCGTATTTCTTATCTGTCTTCTAAACATAGGCACCTTTATTTAAACAGGTTTATATTTTCTTCCTCCTAGGTTCTTTCTATTTACAGGCCTATGCTTTTCTTTTTCCAAACACTGTTGGTTGTTTCGTTTTTGTAGAGATCATGAGTTCACTTGATACCACTTACTTATACTTTCCTCTGCTTTGTGAGTGTGGGTAATAGCCTTTTTGTATACCAATTTGCTTACACTGCAGTCTATGCTGGTAATACTGTACATTGCCTGACCTCTGAATGGAAAAATAATAACAAGTTAAAACAGTCATTTTACCTGAAGTCGATAAGGCCATAACACTCAACCTGCTTTCAATTCACATACTCAATTTTCATCCACTCACTCTCGACTTTGAGAGGAAGGAATAATGACAGGTTACAGACACTTTATTTCAAAATTCACTCACAAAGTTATTGACAAGCATTTTTCACAGAAACAGCGCTTCTCTCTGACCCTCATGAGCTGTTTACATGAAAAATGGTCTTCCTTGTAGATTAATGAGAGTGGAACCTAATTCCATACCAAACATGTAGCAATTGCTTTAGCATCTCTGTTTTTGATATGGGAACAAAAATAGGGATAATTTGCCTCAAATTGCAGTCACTTCAGTCATAATAAAATCTCAGAGAGTACTGTTTGCTTTCAACTTTCATTAGGTAAGCTGGGGCTATTATTAAGGCACCAACACATAAATGTTATATTAGCACTTAACAGACGCATAGCATTCTCCTCTAGGAGATAAATTCTGTGCTTGTCAATATAATTCCTTACTGAGTGCAGTAAAAGAGTTTGAAAAGATGAAATAGTGAAGCTTTGCACTAGAGGGGGGAAAAAAACCCTATTCATTCAAGCTTAAAGGCCATTTTGCTTGCCCAAGGTACCAGGCTACTGTTTAGAAAATAAGTCCCAGAGAAACTCTCTTAGGTCAAGTCAAACATTGAGACAAACTTTCAGATATGTTCTCTTTGTCTGACGTGGTTAAATCAATTACTTTAAATTTCCCAATGCTTTCAACTGGCATTTCAACTCTGTGTAGAAATATAAGAATTTAAGGCCAGGATGGAGTTCATTTCCGGAAAGCAAATGATAGCCCTTATGTGTAAACCACTGTACACACAGCACTTTTTTTTTTTTTTTTTTTTTTTGGTTTACTTTGGTAAGCCCTTTCAAAATGTAAGGTATTGTGTATGATCATCATGCGGGAGCTGTTGAAATTAAATCTGTGTTTGTCCATACTCTTACTACTGCGTGTCTTTGGTATTTTTAAAATAACTACTCCCAATGTAGGCCTAAGAGAAGTACTGTCACCCTTGGAAAAATGAGGACTACTTAGTCCTCTAAAATGAGCAATAAAGGAAGAGGAGGGGCATCTAAACGCTTGGCTACTGCTAGGCCTAGCGTTGTCGTCGTCCAGCTTCACCAGCCTTTCAGAGTTCTTTATGGTATGTCATTCAATAGCTTTAAGGTCTTTTAAGAAGTCTGTTGTCATTTGGATTGTTTAAAAGCCTTAGTTGCAAACAATAGACTGTTTCAACTACCAAGTTCAAGCCATAATATTCTTCAGGTGACATGTGAAATGTAAAAAGTGACTACTGTCCCTCTGCATTTGTAAGACACACGATTATACACAACAACATACAGTACATGATTATGCCTAACCATGGTGATGATGAGGGCTATTTAGCTTAAATAGCTTAAAGTTCTATTCATAAGGTTGAAGGTCTTTGTATCTGCCGACTTAGGTGGCTATTCTACTAATGTAAGACATCACTGTCATTTGGCCTTTCCCAGAAGATTGATGCCAATTCCCTTCATCGCACTTCATATCCTCTGTGTTCTGATAATCCTGAAAATGGCCTGTAAATGTCTACTGTGACCAAACAGAAGGAGAAAAGAAGTGTTAAGTAGCTAAGTCATGGGCTTAACAGACATTCATTTGTGATCAAGTTTTAAAATGGTAATTTTGATATATAATATTTATATGAACAAAATAGCAGTCTCCTATTCAAGACCAAATTAAATAACTTTCAATCCATAAATATGAAGCAATTATCTTTTTCTTAAAAAAAGTACATTTCAGGGGAAAATGAGAGCTACTGAAATATGCCCACAGTTTAATATGCTGCCAAATTTTTAGAACTTCTTAGTTGGCTTTCAAGCTTAGAAAGGCTTTAAATGCATACAAATACAGATTTTCATTTAAAAAATAAATTCAGGTCTGAGCCAGCTACTTCTTAATCATACCACTGAGTGCAAATTCTAATATGCTTTATAGAGAAAGTAGCAAGGTCCTATCATGTAATTAAAGCAAATACCTAACTATAAGCTTTTTAATATCTTACATATTTTTGAATCCTCAGCAGTTAGCATAGAGCCTGGTATCCAATAAGTAAGTGGTCAATAGAGTTTTCATTCTAACACTTTTCTGAAGGGCAATTTATATCAAATTCTGAAATGGTCATGCAATTTGACCCTGAAATTCTGAGTTTAGAAATGTATTCTAAGAAAATAATTAGAGATGTTCACAAAGAAAATAGCTGGAGTTAGATAGGACGTTTATCATAGTGTTATATATAATAGCAAAAACTGCTAATAATCAAAATATTCAACAACAGAATATTACTCAAACACATTATAGTATATCACATAATGAAATATTACACAACTATGAAAGACTGTGTTTTGAATATTTAAGGGAAAATAAGATATATTTTGTGAAAGAAAAAGAGTTCAAAGACTAGTAGGTATGATATGAATAAAGTGTATATATAATATGTGTGTGCATATAAATACATACATATATGCATACACATCTGAATGAGACAGTAAAAAATTATCTAAGAAAAAACCCCACATGTTTTTTGTGGCTTATAAAAAATAGAGGATGCTAGGATGGGCCCTTTATTTACTGAGTGAAGAGCTCCAAGTGAGGACACAGAGAAAAGAGAGGCCAGAGCCGAGGGCAGGGCTAGTGACGGACAAGGAGTTGAGAAGATTGACAGATAACAAGAATTAGAGGCTTGGCAAAGAACCCAGATGTCTAATGGAAATTCTTTATTCAGTTTTTCTGTGCAATGTATATTGTAGCCTCCTTTGTCTCCTCCTGAAAACTTCAGGAAAACCTTGTTTTTTCTCACCTGAAGGTAGGTGTGCTTTGAGGCAAGGTGACCAAGGTGTTGACTTCTGCTCAGGGGCAGAAAGCAAAACTGCCTAAGGTACCTGACCACATCTGGGACATCTTTAAAAAGAAATGAACCAAAATATTAGCCAGTCCTTAGCTTTGGGTAGAGACAGAAGAAGGCGATTTTCATTTCCTCCTTTGTATTATAGTAAATTTCCCAAATTTCTGTAATGAATGTAATGCATACTACTATTATAATTATTATGTTATTATTATAATGCATATTGCTATTATAATCAGAAAAAAGTTATTTAAAAAATAAATTGATATCACATGAATGGATAAATGAGTCAGGGAATGAATGTATTTAAAAAGTGGTCGTTTTGAGAAAGACTTTAAAATATATTCAAAAGGAAATTCCTCTAATTTACAATGACTACAAGAAACCTCGGGTGGCTCCTTTCAGTTTTTGGATACTTTCTGAAAGAGGACACTTGGTTTTAGAATATACGCACACAATATATATGTTTTTTTGCTTGATGAGTTTTATAAAGCCTGATTAGTCAAATAATAAATCTGTCTACTTTTTTCTTGAAAAAATAATTTTATCCTTTCAAATCAATATTTTAGTAATAAATTTTAATATATACACACATATATATTACTTGCGCCTACAACAAAGTAGGCAACAAAAGTAATTTTAAAAATTCCATTCCTATATATTTTCCATTAAAAAAGGGAAATCTAGCAAAATAAGCAATGAATGAATGTAGTTGTGCTGACATTATTTTTCTGTCAATTGTCTCTTCCAATGATTAAGATCACTGATACTAGCCAGACAACTAGGGCTTGACTCCTGGCTCCACCACTTGTTGGCTGTGTGATCTCAGGGCAGGCATTTAACTTCCTAGTTTCCTATTCTGTAAAATGGGAGTAACACTAATTCCTATCTCAAGGTCATCACGAGAATAACACAAAGCATTTTTAGGGTTGTTTAGATGATCACCTTTTATTTGGGTACTGCTGCCCGTATTTATGACCATGGTTACGTTGGTGATGCCAGGATTCATGTAAACCTCCTAGTGTTTAAAGTGTTCATTTGGCACCAACTTATGCAAACACAGACACTAAATACTGCAGTTCTTGCATTCACTACTACTGACCTTGGGGTCTTTTGTTGTCAGCTCTAAAGACAAAACTTGGCTTTGTAGTAAAAATTCACCATGAAAGATATTTTAATAGAGAAAGACTTGAGTTTCTTAACTTATGTAATAAACTGAGATTATGATTTGACATCAGGAAATTGTATTGCAGTGGAGTAGTGTACTACTTTAACTGTCTTACACTAACAGGGAAAGAATTTAGATGGACTTAGTATATAAATGATGCCCTCGTGCCAAATAGAAGCCAAATGATATGACATTCTGCCCAACAGAAGGTTTTACAATGGTTCATAAGAGAGAAATAGTGGGAGAAATGAGTCACTCCATGTCATATTGCAATCTAGCTATGCCAGCCAGAAAAGGAGTCATACCATACATTTGCCAGCATTTATTTGTTTAGGAGATACATTACACGAGTCCTCCTTCTCAATTCTTATTTTGTAGTTGCTCATTAGCAGTATGAAGAAGTAAATATATAATAAAATATCTTTGTTTAGTAATATTTATTAATCAGCGTTAGTATTATTAAAATGATTGTCCTTCTAAATAGATGTATATACTTGTAACTAAAATTACAGTTATGAAATAAATAAATAAAATTACAGTTATGTGTCACAATAAAGTGGTGCTTTCAATTATAGCTGTACTGGCTTCACATTTGTTTTGATTGTAGAACTGACAAGTGCTGTAGGTAAAGGAGTTCACAGGTAGTTCTATATGTACAAGCAACATTATACTAAAAAATAATGCAGACCCAAAGTGGACATCTGCAAACATTTTTTTCTCATCTTCAAGAGTAAAAAGGCTGAGAAGGGCTGTAGTAGAGTAACTTGCTTTTCTTTGCAGAATGTTTCAAACCATATCATTACCAAAATTAATGTGCAATTTTGGCTGAAAATCTAATACATTTGAGCTTCTGTTCAAGAAGTCAATAGCTCTATGGGCTTATACTGACAAAGATGACAATGAGAGTGGTGAGGATGATTCTGCAAATCTACGGATTGAGGATCCCACTCCCCATCAATAGGATGTACACTGATTTAAAATATTTTTTTTTTAATTTTTATTTATTTATGATAGTCACAGAGAGATAGAGAGAGGCAGAGACACAGGCAGAGGGAGAAGCAGGCTCCATGCACCGGGAGCCTGACGTGGGATTCGATCCCAGGTCTCCAGGATCGCGCCCTGGGCCAAAGGCAGGCGCCAAACCGCTGCGCCACCCAGGGATCCCGATGTACACTGATTTATACTGACCCATGGACAATTTTCATCCGGTTATGATAAACAACATGCATTTGCAAGTTTCCATTCTTACATCTATAAAATGGACAATACCTGGATGATTATCTTCAAAAGTTAAGGTGAGGGACAAAGGAACGTGTGAAAGTAAACAGCAAGATTCTGTGGCTACCCAAATGACATCATTATTATTTCATTAAGAAACAGGGCCTATTTACTCTTGGAGCTCTTCCTGTTCTTCCTGTTTAGGCGATCAGGAGCAGGCTACAAGCAGTTGGAAATAGGTAGTACATTAGTTCTTGGCTATATTAAACGCAGGTGCTGAAACCTGATTGTTCTCAGAGGCTACACATCCCTAAAACTTTGACACCTTTTAGAGAACCAAGGAAGTTTCAAAGCAAAAAACAAAACAAAAACAAAACAAAACAAAAACAAAACAAAACAGAAAAACAACCAAAACCCCCAAAATACTGCTACATCTCTTTGATAAATACAGGGTATATTGGTGCAAATGCCCAATGCAAAACAGAGACTGTGCCTCCTGGAAGCCATCGCCCACATTTCAGTGGAAGCTGAGGAGAAACAACTCCAGCTTTACCACCTGCATGGCTGCCCTTGAATTGATATTAAGTAACCATATCGCTCATTATAGCCTTTAATCTCCCTTGCTGATACCTTTTAATTTTTAAACAGCCCTACTTTACAAATCATATCCTCTTTCATGTGTTCTCCCAGCTAAAGAATTAATTTTGCAAGCAAAATATCTAAACAGTAAGCATAATAAGAATGAAACAGGTTAAAGCTCATTAGCAGCGGGGAGCAGATGTAGTAAAACTCTGCTGGTTCCCCTACATTTCCTTCTCAGCAGGGACTGGGCACCAAGCTGGGAGTTAGTTCCACAGCACAATGCTTGGCTGCAGCTTCAGCAATTGCACCTCCAACGCTTCAAGTATAATGCTAAGAATTCACTTTGATTTTTTATTTTTCTTTGCAGTAATAATGTTGAAAAGGACCCTGCCGAGCTAAAATGTAAAGTTAAGCACCAAGTGCCAACTAATCAGGAGATTAGAAAAATGTAATTGATAAGGAAACAATTATAGATCATAAAGGCATTTTATCCTTTTAAAAATATTACCTTCTTGACAAACAGAGGCTCCAGAGTCTGGATGAAATCAGTAATCGCTCAAATTAACCTTCCTTGAAATATCATGTCACATCTAACGTTCATTATCACGACTGTTACCCAACTGATACAAGAAAGTTGCGTACGGACCAAAGCAAAACACTGCTGGTGATACAAACTAAATGCAAATGAGTTCTTTTAGAAAAAACACAATCTCAAATTATTAAACTAGGATTTCTTCCATATATAGCACGGTTAAAATAGAACCATGTCTTAGGAAACAGCATTATCAAGCACATTGAGGTGGCTAGATATGTAAATATTAGCAAGGCTTTGTTAAACATCTTTCCTAGAAATTAGAGTACATTCCTGGGACTTTAAGTAATATTTAGATGTGTCAAAACACTGTTGGAGAGACAAATCATTAATATGAAATAACCTGCTAGATTCTGGATGTCCAGGATAGACTGTTAGGAGATTATATATATATATATATATATATATATATATATATATATTTTCCTCTAGAAAAGTTAAGATACACTGTAGAATCCAATTCATGGAATTCTCAATAAATCAAACTGCACCAGATCTAAATGTAACAATCAATAAATTTATCTGCATAGTCTTACAACTCTATAAATTACTCTAAAAGCTGATGCTGTGTGTGTGTGTTTGCTGTATTTGTGTAGATTTAGTTTTGCAATGGATTCATTCAGCCAAGTCTGATAGACAAGATGCTTTTAAGAGAATGGCATTAACAGTGTTCCAGGAAAACTACTCTAAATCTTTCAAAGAAAGACAAAGAAACAGAAGTGTAATTACTGGGAGAGAGGGAATGCATATTCTGTCTTCTAGACTAGGAAAATAAACTCACAATCTTTCCTCTGAAGAGTAATAGTATTGGCTTCAAAACCTGGAGCAGATCCAAACCTACAAGCAAGAGTTAAGCTTACCCATTTCATGAAAATTCACATGGCAAAGTCAAGAGGAACATTAAGTAAGAAGAAGTTGACTATAAAAAGTCACCTATATACTAAGGTTGATTGATTCCAATGCTAACCTTAAAAATGTCACCTATATACTAAGGTTGATTGATTCCTCTGAATTGCTTGACCCATTTTCCATTGTAAAAGAAGGATAATAAGTGGGTTTCCTGACATGTCTCCTTTAATGCAAACATTCTTGAGTATCTTCATATTCAACTAGGTCCCAACAGTTTATATCAATTGGATCATGCATCTCAAAATTTCTGTTAATTCTTAAATTCAATAGATTGTAGGCAACATCAGAAGTCATGGCAATAGTGACCCAGGACTTGTGTATCCTTGAAGAGTGCAGGAGACAATGGGCCACTTTGTGGTATCGGCATTGTACAGTGCAGTTTCAAAAACTAAAAGCAGTTGAGCTCCATTAGCAATCTCCAGCACAGATCCTATGGAAATATGGAACTGAAAGCTTCCAGGAAATTCTGCTTTTAGGTTTTATTAGAAATTGATTAAGAAAAGTAGAACCGAATTGAAAGAGAAGAAATATATGTAGAAAAATTGGCAGAAAATACATCTTTAATGTGGCAGTAAAATCCATCCACAGAAAAATGACTAAAAAAATAGTGCTCTCTAATATTTTACAGGCATAGAAAACACGGACAATTGCTGACATTATATCTACCTTTTGGAATAATTTCATCTGGGTTACCTGTCATCCAAGCTGAAAAATCAAGTGACAGGAAAAGAGTAGTAACTATGAAGTCCTTGAAAACAACCAGACCAACAGGAGTGAAGGGATGCTCATCAAAACACAATTCTGCCCAGTGGTCATGTATGAGGAAGAGACAGCAGCAGGACACTCAACAAACTTGAGTACAGTGTTCTGAAGTGTGATATCTCCAAACAGTGAAGGCACAGAAATGCTTTAAATTACCACTGAAGCAGAGCCTACAGCAATATGGAATTAACTGTGAATGACTACAACATTAGGAGACAGAACAGCCTGGTATGCAGCTACAAGGAATAGAGATGTTTTTGGTGGGAAAAAAAGGTCAGGTTGATTATTGCCTAGAAGGTAGAGTTGCAAATAGTGACGAGCTTTTCAGGTGGGAGCTCCTGCCATATAAAATGACAATTTTCACATCAAAATGTCTGAAGGAGAAAATATTAGAGATCATGGAATTACAGAACTGTAAGATTGGGCAGACCTATGGTCAATATCTGTTCAATTCTCTAAGGTCCTCCTTGCTCACCAGTTAGAGAGTTAACACTTGAATCCGTGTCTCTAGATGCCTCGTCTAGACACCCACCCTACTCACAATGCATTTTAAGAAGGATCAACTTTAAAATACAGGTGAGTCTCTTCAATGAGAAGGAAGTCTATACCAACTCCTTTGCATCTTCAAAGAAAATTTGGGGGGGGGAGCAAGACGGCGGAAGACTAGGGTCCCCAAGTCACCTGTCCCCACCAAATTACCTAGATAACCTTCAAATCATCCTGAAAATCTACGAATTCGGCCTGAGAGTTAAAGAGAGACCAGCTGGAATGCTACAGTGAGAAGAGGTCGCGCTTCGATCAAGGTAGGAAGATGGGGAAAAAGAAATAAAGACACAAAAGGCCTCCAAGGGGGAGGGGCCCCGAGGAGCCGGGCTGAGGCCGGGGCTAGTGTCCCCAGGACAGGAGAGCCCCGTCCCGGAGGAGCAGGAGCTGCACCAACCTTCCCGGGCGGAAAGGGGCCTGCAGGGAGTTAGAGCAGGACCCGGGAGGGCGGGGATGCCCTCGGGCTCCCGGGGACACTAACAGGCACCTGCCCCCGGGAGAGTGCCCCGAGCTCCCTAAGGGCTGCAGCGCGCACGGCGGGACCCGGAGCAGCTCGGAGGGGCTCGGGCGGCGGCTCCGCGGAGGGGGCTGCGGGGCGGGAGCGCGAATCCAACAGCGCAGGCCCCGGAGCACAGGGCGCCGGGACACAGCCCAGGATCCGGCCTCCCCCCGGGACAGGCAGAGGCCGGGAGGGCCCAGGACAGAGAGGACGCTCCTGCCCGGAGCTGAGCAAATCAGCGGCCCCGCCCCGGAGCCTCCAGGCCCTGCAGACGGAGAGCCCCGGAGCTACTGCGGGAGCTGACTCCAGGGCTGCAGAGCTGCCGCCCCACTGTGGCTTCCTCCCGGGGCCTCACGGGGTGAACAACCCCACTGAGCCCTGCACCAGGCAGGGGCAGAGCAGCTCCCCCAGGTGCTAACACCTGAGATCAGCACAGCAGGCCCCTCCCCCAGAACACCAGTGAGACGGACCAGTTCCAGCGGAGGTCAAGGGACTTGAAGTACACAAAATCAGAAGGTACTCCCCCGTGGTTTTTGTTGTTGTTGTTGTTGTTGTTGTTGTTGTTTGTTTGTTTGTTTGTTTTTGCTTTTTGATTTCTGTTTGCTTCCCCACCCTTTTTTTCCTTTCTTTCTTTTTCTTTCTATTTTCTCTCTCTTTTTTTCTCCTTTTCCCAATACAACTTGTTTTTGGCCACTCTGCACTGAGCAAAATGACTAGAAGGAAAACCTCACCTCAAAAGAAAGAATCAGAAACAGTCCTCTCTCCCACAGAGTTACAAAATCTGGGTTACAATTCTTTTTTTTTTTTTTTTTTTGATGTAGTTTTATTTTTATTTTTTTTTTATTTTTATTTTTTTTAATTAATTTTTATTGGTGTTCAATTTACCAACATACAGAAAAGCACCCAGTGCTCATCCCGTCAAGTGTCCACCTCAGTGCCCGTCACCCATTCCCCTCCAACACCCGCCCTCCTCCCCCCTTCCACCACCCCTAGTTCGTTTCCCCGAGTTAGGAGTCTTTATGTTCTGTCTCCCTTCCTGATATTTCCCACACATTTCTTCTCCCTTCCTTTATATTCCCTTTCACTATTATTTATATTCCCCAAATGAATGAGAACATACACTGCTTGTCCTTCTCCGATTGACTTATTTCACTCAGCATAATACCCTCCAGTTCCATCCACGTTGAAGCAAATGGTGGTTATTTGTCGTTTCTAATTGCTGAGTAATATTCCATTCTATACATAAACCACATCTTCTTTATCCATTCATCTTTCGATGGACACCGAGGCTCCTTCCACAGTTTGGCTATTGTGGCCATTGCTGCTAGAAACATCGGGGTGCAGGTGTCCCGACGTTTCATTGCATCTGAATCTTTGGGGTAAATCCCCAACAGTGCAATTGCTGGGTCGTAGGGCAGGTCTATTTTTAACTCTTTGAGGAACCTCCACACAGTTTTCCAGAGTGGCTGCACCAGTTCACATTCCCACCAACAGTGTAAGAGGGTTCCCTTTTCTCCGCATCCTCTCCAACATTTGTTGTTTCCTGCCTTGTTAATTTTCCCCATTCTGACTGGTGTGAGGTGGTGAGGTGGTATCTCATTGTGGTTTTGATTTGTATTTCCCTGATGGCAAGTGATGCAGAGCATTTTCTCATGTGCATGTTGGCCATGTCCATGTCTTCCACTGTGAGATTTCTCTTCATGTCTTTTGCCCATTTCATGATTGGATTGTTTGTTTCTTTGGTGTTGAGTTTAATAAGTTCTTTATAGATTTTGGAAACTAGCCCTTTATCTGATATGTCGTTTGCAAATATCTTCTCCCATTCTGTAGGTTGTCTTTTAGTTTTGTTGACTGTATCCTTTGCTGTGCAAAAGCTTCTTATCTTGATGAAGTCCCAATAGTTCATTTTTGCTTTTGTTTCTTTTGCCTTCGTGGATGTATCTTGCAAGAAGTTACTGTGGCCGAGTTCAAAAAGGGTGTTGCCTGTGTTCTCCTCTAGGATTTTGATGGAATCTTGTCTCACATTTAGATCTCTCATCCATTTTGAGTTTATCTTTGTGTATGGTGAAAGAGAGTGGTCCAGTTTCATTCTTCTGCATGTGGATGTCCAATTTTCCCAACACCATTTATTGAAGAGACTGTCTTTCTTCCAATGGATAGTCTTTCCTCCTTTATCGAATATTAGATGACCATACATTTCAGGGTCCACTTCTGGGTTCTCTATTCTGTTCCATTGATCTATGTGTCTGTTTTTGTGCCAGTACCAGACTGTCTTGATGACCACAGCTTTGTAGTACAACCTGAAATCTGGCATTGTGATGCCCCCAGCTATGGTTTTCTTTTTTAAAATTCCCCTGGCTATTCGGGGTCTTTTCTGATTCCACACAAATCTTAAAATAATTTGTTCTAACTCTCTGAAGAAAGTCCATGGTATTTTGATAGGGATTGCATTAAACGTGTAAATTGCCCTGGGTAACATTGACATTTTCACAATATTAATTCTGCCAATCCATGAGCATGGAATATTTTTCCATCTCTTTGTGTCTTCCTCAATTTCTTTCAGAAGTGTTCTATAGTTTTTAGGGTATAGATCCTTCACCTCTTTGGTTAGGTTTATTCCTAGGTATCTTATGCTTTTGGGTGCAATTGTGAATGGGATTGACTCCTTAATTTCTCTTTCTTCAGTCTCATTGTTAGTGTATAGAAATGCCATTGATTTCTGGACATTGATTTTGTATCCTGCCACGCTACCAAATTGCTGTATGAGTTCTAGCAATCTTGGGGTGGAGGCTTTTGGGTTTTCTATATAGAGTATCATGTCATCGGCGAAGAGGGAGAGTTTGACTTCTTCTTTGCCAATTTGAATGCCTTTAATGTCTTTTTGTTGTCTGATTGCTGAGGCGAGGACTTCCAGAACTATGTTGAACAGCAGTGGTGAGAGTGGACATCCCTGTCTTGTTCCTGATCTTAGGGGAAAGGCTCCCAGTGCTTCCCCATTGAGAATGATATTTGCTGTGGGCTTTTCGTAAATGGCTTTTAAGATGTCGAGGAAAGTTCCCTCTATCCCAACACTCTGAAGGGTTTTGATCAGGAATGGATGCTGTATTTTGTCAAATGCTTTCTCTGCATCCAATGAGAGGATCATATGGTTCTTGGTTTTTCTCTTGCTGATATGATGAATCACATTGATTGTTTTACAAGTGTTGAACCAGCCTTGTGTCCCAGGGATAAATCCTACTTGGTCATGGTGAATAATTTTCTTAATGTGTTGTTGGATCCTATTGGCTAGTATCTTGTTGAGAATTTTTGCATCCATGTTCATCAGGGATATTGGTCTGTAATTCTCCTTTTTGGTGGGGTCTTTGTCTGGTTTCGGAATTAAGGTGATGCTGGCCTCATAGAATGAATTTGGAAGTACTCCATCTCTTTCTATCTTTCCAAACAGCTTTAGTAGAATAGGTATGATTTCTTCTTTAAACGTTTGATAGAATTCCCCTGGGAAGCCATCTGGCCCTGGACTCTTGTGTCTTGGGAGGTTTTTGATGACTGCTTCAATTTCCTCCCTGGTTATTGGCCTGTTCAGGTTTTCTATTTCTTCCTGCTCCAGTTTTGGTAGTTTGTGGCTTTCCAGGAATGCATCCATTTCTTCTAGATTTCCTAATTTATTGGCATACAGCTGTTCATAATATGTTTTTAGAATCGTTTGTATTTCCTTGGTGTTGGTAGTGATCTCTCCTTTCTCATTCATGATTTTATTAATTTGAGTCTTCTCTCTCTTCTTTTTAATAAGGTTCGCTAATGGTTTATCTATCTTATTAATTCTTTCAAAGAACCAACTCCTGGTTCTGTTGATCTGTTCCACAGTTCTTTTGGTCTCGGTATCATTTAGTTCTGCTCGAATTTTAATTAACTGTCTTCTTCTGCTGGGGGTGGGGTCCATTTGTTGCTTTTTCTCTAGTTCCTTTATGTGTAAGGTGAGCTTTTGAATTTGAGTTCTTTCGAGTTTTTGAATGGATGCTTGTATTGCGATGTATTTCCCTGGGTTACAATTCAATGTCAGAAAGCCAATTCAGAAGCACTATTATACAGCTACTGGTGGCTCTAGAAAAAACCATAAAGGACTCAAGAGACTTCATGACTGCAGAATTTAGATCCAATCAGGCAGAAATTAAAAACCAATTGAATGAGATGCAATCCAAACTAGAAGTCCTAGGACAAGGGTTAACGAGGTGGAAGAACGAGTGAGTGAAATAGAAGACAAGTTGATGGCAAAGAGGGAAACTGAGGAAAAAAGAGACAAACAATTAAAAGACCATGAAGATAGATTAAAGGAAATAAACGACAGCCTGAGGAAGAAAAACCTACGTTTATTTGGGGTTCCTGAGGGCGCTGAAAGGGCCAGAGGGCCAGAATATGTATTTGAACAAATCATAGCTAAAAACTTTCCTAATCTGGGAAGGGAAACAGGCATTCAGATCCAGGAAATAGAGAGATCCCCCCCTAAAATCAATAAAAACCGTTCAACACCTCGACATTTAGTAGTTAAACTTGCAAAATCCAAAGATAAAGAGAAGATCCTTAAAGCAGCAAGAGACAAGAAATCCCTGATTTTATGGAGAGGAGTATTAGGGTAACAGCAGACCTCTCCACAGAGACCCCGAATAGCCAGGGGAATTTTACAAAGAAAACCATATCTGAGGGCATCACAATGCCAGATTTCAGGTTGTACTACAAAGCTGTGGTCACCAAGACAGTGTGGTACTGGCACAAAAACAGACACATAGATCAATGGAACAGAATAGAGAACCCAGAAGTGGACCCTGAACTTTATGGTCAAGTAATATTCGATAAAGGAGGAAAGACTATCCACTGGAAGAAAGACAGTCTCTTCAATTAATGGTGCTGGGAAAATTGGACATCCACATGCAGAAGAATGAAACTGGACCACTCTCTTTCACCATACACAAAGATAAACTCAAAATGGATGAAAGATCTAAATGTGAGACAAGATTCCATCAAAATCCTAGAGGAGAACACAGGCAACACCCTTTTTGAACTCAGCCACAGTAACTTCTTGCAAGATACATCCACGAAGGCAAAAGAAACAAAAGCAAAAATGAACTATTGGGACTTCATCAAGATAAGAAGCTTTTGCACAGCAAAGGATACAGTCAACAAAACTAAAAGACAACCTACAGATGGGAGAAGATATTTGCAAATGACATATCAGATAAAGGGCTAGTTTCCAAGATCTTTAAAGAACTTATTAAACTCAACATCAAAGAAACAAACAATCCAATCATGACATGGGCAAAAGACATGAAGAGAAATCTCACAGAGGAACACATAGACATGGCCAACAAGCACATGAGAAAATGCTCTGCATCACTTGCCATCAGGGAAATACAAATCAAAACCACAGTGAAATCCCACCTCACTCCAGTGAGAATGGGGAAAATTAACAAGGCAGGAAACAACAAATGTTGGAGAGGATGCGGAGAAAAGGGAACCCTCCTGCACTGTTGGTGGGAATGTGAACTGGTGCAGCCACTCTGGAAAACTGTGTGGAGGTTCCTCAAAGAGTTAAAAATAGACCTGCCCTACGACCCAGCAATTGCACTGTTGGGGATTTACCCCAAAGATACGGATGCAATGAAACTCCAGGACACCTGCACCCCGATGTTTCTAGCAGCAATGTCCACAATAGCCAAACTGTGGAAGGAGCCTCGGTATCCATCGAAAGATGAATGGATAAAGAAGATGTGGTCTATGTATACAATGGAATATTACTCAGCCATTAGAAACGACAAATAACCACCATTTGCTTCAATGTGGATGGAACTGGAGGGTATTATGCTGAGTGAAGTAAGTCAATCGGAGAAGGACAAGCAGTGTATGTTCTCATTCATTTGGGGAATATAAATAATAGTGAAAGGGAATAGAAGGGAAGGGAGAAGAAATGGGTAGGAAATATCAGAAAGGGAGACAGAACATAAAGACTCCTAACTCTGGGAAACGAACTAGGGGTGGTGGAAGGGGAGGAGGGCGGGGGGTGGGGGGAATGGGTGATGGGCACTGAGGGGGACACTTGACTGGATGAGCACTGGGTGTTATTTTGTATGTTGGCAAATTGAACACCAATAAAAAATAAATTTATTATAAAAAACAACAACAACAAAGAAAATTTGGGGAGGGGGCAATATGCAAGGTGTGAAATCTATACATGTAATTAAAACCTTCAGTGGATCATTAAATATAAGACCCTGATGATGTCTTTGAATTTCTAACCCAGTTTGGTGATTTTTAATCCACCACAAAGGCCTATTTTAGTCTTGAAAGGACCTCACAGGTCCCTTTCATTCAAGAAGTAGGAGCTTTCTTTACTCCTTTCCATGTAAGTAGCCCTTTCTATTCTCTCTATAAATGCATTCATTGATACTCATGGAGGGATGAATAATTTGGGCTACTAACTCTTCTCAGAATTCCTACCACTTTGCCCCTATCAGTTGAATGTGCAGTTACAAATTATCAAATAAAAGTAAAAACAAAATATTGTCTTTATTTTGAATTGGAATATAGTTGCAATTGCTCTTGACATTAAGTACTTTCAGTTGAGTAATATATGATCCTGGATTATGGATGTGAAACAAAGTAGAGCTGTTTCTATAAAACTTAAGTTTAATATTGTGGATAGGCTTTACAAGAGTGAGCTGTTTCTAAAAACATGCTGTCAGTGTTGGTGAGAATATAGAGAAATTAGAACTCTTTTTCACTGTTGGTGGGAATGTAAAATGGTGTAGCTGCTATGGAGAACTATATGAAGGTTCCTGAAAAAATTAAACATAGAAGTACCATAGGATTCAGAAATCCCACTTTTGGGTATTTATCCAAGAGAAATGAAATCAGGATCTCAGACAGATACATGTTCATCATAACATTGTTCACAATAGCCAGCAATATGTGGAAAAAACCTAAGTGTCCATTGACAGACTGATGGATAAATAAAATGTACACCTACAATGGTATATTATTCAGCCACAGAAGAGAAGGAAATTCAACCATGCGTAAGAGACTGGATCATAGGAATAGGAAACAAACTGAGGGATGCTGGAGGGGAGGAGGGTTGGGGGAATGCGCTAAAGGGGTAATGGACAATAAGGAGGGCACTTGGTGTAATGAGGACAGGGTGTTATATGAGAGTAATGAATCATTGACCTCTACCTCTGAAACTAATAATAAACTATATGTTAATTAACTGAATTTAAATTTAAAAAGGATTAAAAAGCAAAACCAAATGACAACAACAAAAAGCCTTGAAGATGTCATGCAAAGTGAAATAAGCCAGTCAGAAAAACAAATACCGCATGATTCCACGTATATGAGGTGTCTGAAGTAGTCCTACTAACAGAAGCAGAAAGTAGAATGGTGGTTGCCAAGGGCTGGGGAGAGACAGGAAGTGGGATGTGGCTGTCCAATGGGTAAAAAGTTTAGTCAGGCAAGATGAAAAAGTCCTAGAGATCTGATGTATAACATTATGTTTACACTTAACAATACTGCAGTGTATCCTAAAACATTTGTTAAGAGAATGGATCTCCTGGTGTTTCTTTAACAGGATAAAAAGAGCTATTAATTTATGTGCAAAAAATTAGAAAAACTGTTAAATTCCAAAAATGTTTTTCACTTAGATTACTTCATTGGTGTCTTTAATTTGTTGCTCCATTTTATAAAGAAAGAAAACAGAAATTGTAGGTAATGTGTTATGAGTAGGATTTATGCAACAAATACCCACCATATACAGGGCATGTCAAGACAAGATGTAGGCCCTACACCGAAAGACTAGTGAATGAATGTACGTTTATTTGTTTTAATTAACATGTTTTAGGGCATGTGTAGTTCATTTCTTAATGATCCCCTGATTTAAACAACTTATTCAATCAATGGCTTAAGTATAGGTGCCATGCCTAAGTTATTAGTTGAGATACTCCAAAATTTTCCCTTACAATGCATAAAAGATGATTTTGTCCTAAACAATAAAGAGCAGGTGTGATGATTTGGTCACTTCCACTATAATCATGCTATTTGTTCAGTTCAGTAACTATATCTTGAGGGCCTATTTTGTATTAAGTGCCATGTCTGGTATCTTACTATGTGGTATGGAAGATGGATGAAATTTGGACTATAACTCAGGTTCAAAGCTGGCTCCATAATATCTACCTCATTAAGTTGCCTAGAATGAATGGTAGGCTACCTGATTCATGATAGGTGCTCAATAAATATCAGTTTCCCCAAATATATCATTGCATTGATTCACAGTGACAACTGACAAGTGTGTACTATTATCCTCATTTTATAATTACACAGCTAATTATTTGGAGAGCCTGTCTAAAAACCCATCTATCTAAAGCCTGTGCTCTTCCCACTGCAGGACGCAGTTTCATTATGGCCTAATTTTGAGTAGGATTCCATTCTGGATGATTTAGCCAGGTTGAGTTGCAGATGCACAATCAATAGCTGAATGAATTGATGTAACTACTGAAAATGTTGTAGACAGAATTGCTTAGTGGTCCCATTTATAAATTGGGGGATAGCTACCAGACACAGTGGTTTAAATTTCATTAGTATGTATGCCTAGCTGCCAACCCCCCTTTTTTTTTTTTGGTAGGAGGGTGGAGGGCAATAATTACTCAGGTTCTCTGGATGCTCCCTGGGTCTGCTTCTTTTACTATATTTTTTATTTATTATATTTTATCATTTAAGAAGAAGTCATACAAAGTCATTTAATTAGAAATTGAAGAGAAGGGAGTGGCAAGGGCACAGTCCTACTTTTCACCAGTTAGAGCCCTGGGATGTGAAGAAGCAGTAAAAGCCTGGTATCAGTAACAAAGTACTATGGTTAGAGCTGTTATTGCTCTGCCTTTCTAGTTGGAGGAGCATCATCATGGCTGGACTGGACCGAAACGGAATAGAAAGAGAACATTGATGTCTTTTTCTTTCAACTTATAACATTACGGTAGGCTTTCCAAGCAATGAGATGATCACTTCTTTGTTCTAATTCTTACTCTAAAAGAAGCATTTCAATGGCCTGTCATGATTAGGTGTTTTAGCATTGCCACCAGCTTTACTTCATGCTACACTTTAGTTTTTCTATCACTATTCTCATATCAGTACCACAAAGGTACTGGTCTTGGTCTCCCTTTCTCCATTTTTCTCATATTCCTTTTGCTTCAGATAGTCTGTTCCATAATTTAAGGGCCAGGCAAACCCCAAAATTAGAATCATCTGCTAACCTCAGAGTTATCTCTCCCTGTTTGACTTCTCCATTGCATTTGTTGTGGCATTGATTATAGTATGTTTGCAAATACCTTGAAGGCACTTTTGTAATCTTTTTTCTCAAAAAAGTAGTTTCTTTGAAATTTTGACAAATTTCAAGATGTATCACCAATCACTTTATAATGAAGTAAATAACAAGCAAAAATATAAATTTAATGTAATGGGCCATATTTCATTGTGTGTCAAATGCATTTTACATCAAACTGATCTGTACCTTGACGTATATACACTTTCCATAAAATCAACTAGGCTCTCCCTAGAGATAATGTTTTTCTTTTTCTGTTGTGTTCCAACAGCCAAGTCTTTCTTTAAGTAGCACACCCAGAAAGAATGAGGCATCATTCTACTTAAATGGTGACTCAAGCAACGACTCCTTTTGAAGGCCTTCTCTATTTCAGACGTTGATTGTACTTGCCTTTTGGAAATTCTATGAACATGTTCATTTTATAAATGATTAAGATTAGCATGGGTAAGTAGCTTGCACAAGATCACCAAGAGGCAGAACAAGGATGTATATGGATCAAAGTTCATCTCAAGTCAAAGTCTGTGTTCTTCACTATGAAAACACTCCCTGATACTCACTCTCCATCATCTCAGGAGTGATGGATCTGACTGCTGATAAGGCTAGTCAGAACAATTTGTGTCATTGATTTATGCCCTACCTTATTTTAGAAAGGATTTAAGTCATGTTCTCTGCACAAAACAATGAGTTTTGGATTGCACCTAGCTTAAATCCCGGGACCCCGACTTGAGAGCCGTGAGAGACCTGTGTCCTCATTAATTAAAGGGAATAACTCCTGGCGCTATTGTAAGAACCGTGGGGAGCAACAGTAAAGCTCCTGGCACAGTGGCTGGTACGAGTAGAGATCATAAATCTTACTTTTCTCTTCATTCTACCCCATCTTTTGACGTCAGGTGGTAGTCCCATTTGAAGACAAAGTAGCTCTATTTTCATCCACGGACAGTTACCATCAAGTTTAACTATTATTGCCTCCATGTGTGAACAACTTTAGGCACCACCCCAAGCCTTAGAAAAGGTCTTCAGTGACCACATCCATTTTGCTACATAAAATGGAGCTATTTAACCACGTGGGATTAAGCTTGGGCACTGGTCTTCATAGGGTTCTTTGCTACATACATATATGCTTTTTCGTGTGTTCTAACTTGATGTATATTAAGATACAGATGTAACTTATTTTGATGTATATTAAGATATAGATAATTAACCGACATTATTTTATACGACCATTGAATTTACATACTTATAGCAACCCTACACAATTTGTGTGCATCTGTAACATCAGTATCATTCATTTATTTATTTACAGAGCATTTTTAAACACCCACTATTTGCCAGGCACCATGCCAAGAACCTATATGTTGATAAGAAAGGAACATAAGGCAGGCAAGGTTGTTGCTTTCTAGAAACTGCCAATCTTGAAGAGGGGAAGGAGACAGACGTGTAACTTAATGCTTGTAGTTCAAAATGATATGCACTATATTGAATAATGTTAGAAGATATAATAGATCAAAGAGAATATTTCACACATTTATGACACAAAATTCTTATCTTCCATCTCAAAAAAATATTAGTAACAAGTGTAAATATAATGTGTTAAGATACTAAATTTATAATACCTATGATTAATATCTGAATAGTAAAACATTTTCATGAAATAGTATCATTGAAATAAAAGTTTTTTCAGAGTTTTCTTTGTAAGAACAATGCAAAGACAGAGACATTGGGACACTCACTAAATCTGGCTTTGCTAAACGATCCCAGCTTCATAAAAAGGATTTTTAAAATTTAACAAAAAAGAAGGATTTTTCAGGGCACCTGAGTGGCTTAGTCGGGTCAGCATCTGCCTGCAGCTGGGGTCATGATCCCAGGGTCCTGGGATCCAGCCCCATGATGGGCTTCCTGCTCAGCGGGGGCCTGCTTCTCTCTCTCCCTATACTACTCCCTCCAGCTCATGCTCTCTCTCTCTCTCTCTCACTCTGCCGTCTCTGTCTCTCTCAAGTAAATAAATAGAATCTTAAAAAAGAAAAGCGTTTTTCTTTAACAAAGAAAATCCTATCAACAGACATGCAAACCAAAACTATATTAATAATATTTGGGTACCATTTAACTTTTGCAATTATTGTTTAATACTTTCTCATATATAAAATCAGCTGCACATTTCTCTCTCTCTCTCTTATTTTTCTCTCTTTTATTTTTGGTTTTCACTTATTAATCTAGATGGTCATGGAAGTGTTCATGGGAAGTAATGAAGGTAGTTGCATAGAAAGAACAGAGGAAAGTGTTTTAAATAAGACCCTTTCAAAGAATATAAAGAGTATCTATTTTTCAAACCAAGAGATGTTACAGTTAGAAAAATGCAAACAGTTTTGATTTAGAATTCACGACTAGAGAATTAGCTGGGAATTTTCAAAATGCACCTGAGGAATTTTTCCCACCTCATACATGATGAGGGAAACATCAAGAAAAGTTAAGTAAAAAAAAAAAAAGAAACAGAAAAAAGAAAGGTTAAGTAATTAGTCAATGCCAAACCAATATGTGACTGGGACAATGACACCCACTTGTGAATAACACTTTCAAGAAGGAAAAGTCAGAACACACAAAAAAGCATATCATGAATATGGTAAAACACCAAAAGGGAAGAGGAAACAAATAGACACGGCTCAAAGAAGTTCTCAGGAAATGGTGTGGCACGCTGCTTACTTCACATTCTTATTTTGATGTTTAGTCTTCATCAGGAGAACCGATTATAATTGACATTTGCTCAGAGCACCTACGATGACATGGTTCAAATGAAGACTCTGATGCCAGTCAAAGAGGATGACAAGAAACCCTTGTTAAAAATAATCATTTACTTGTTAACAGAGTTTTTCTATGCACTTTTTTTATGCTGCCCTCTAGGATTCATTTTTATTTATTTCCTTCTAAGATTCCATATCTTTTATGACAGTCTTCTCATTCATGTTGCCCAGAAATGAAAGAGCCTGGGGTTTCCTGACATTAGTGCTTTTAAGATATGCTCTATTTCCTGGTTTTGAGCAAAAGTCAAAGGAAAGGATAATATGTGAATACAGGGAGACCTGAAGCTTGACAAAGGATCTTCCTCTGTCAAGAGAGCAAGAAAACCTCTTCCTCATTAGAAATAAAAGCCTAGAAGCCATGAGCTGACATCAGTCCCTGCAACCCCAGGCTTCTTCAAGTTGTCAAAGTACACAATAGCCCTATAGTGTCTGAAAGCATGAAAACTTCTCATACCCCATTAATAACCTACTTTTCTGGTCATCTTTTCGTTCTAACACAATGCACAGCATGTGTTCATGTAGTCAAATGTACCAATCAGCTACATACCTGCATATAGGATCATAAAATCTATTAACTGAAGATCCTGCGCAAGGGGGATGATGGCTAGCACCATTCCAGGCATTGCACTAAGGGTTTCACGTGTGTTATTTCATTTAAACTTCAGAGTAACTGTATGGTGAAACATTATTAATACAAACCATTTAACAGGAGTAAACAAAGGCTTAGGAAGGAAAGAGTCAAAAGTTTGGGCAAACAGATACCAAAAGTCTTGCCCGCACTGAACCCACATTCAAAGCAGAAAAAAAGTTAGATTCAAGTATGGGAGACAAACATTTAGAGAGCAGACTAAAATGTCCTTTCATCCACACACAACTACCTTAAGTCTGTAGATCCAGTTTCTTATAATGGGTTGTTAAAAATAACACTCAGCATACAGGTAAGGCCCCACAGATTACTAAACTATTTACACCACCTCCCCAATGGGTTGGTAAAAGTGCCCTGGCCATGCTGGCTTCTCACCCAGGGTACCCTTGGTATAACGAGTAGAGAGTTCATGCTCTGGTTGGCAGAAGCCTGCTTTAACTCTGACTAATTGATGCCCCTGAGAGTCAGTTTCTCAAAGCCTTTCCTCCTGGGCACAACCAGTGGCTCCTAAAGGGTTGCCTACAGATTGGCTGGTCCTTGTCCCTTCTGAAGCTGTGGGAACTTCAGTCTCCATGGGAATTTGGCTCTAAGGGAGCCAAGGAGAGACAAAAGAACCTGGAAGTGTGGGCTGGCTGGTAGGCCTAGGGTGTGTGCTACAGCAAAGGTTAATTTTTTAAAATATCATCTCCAATCAGGAAACTAAGAAAGACATGCAAGTTATTGATGAAGTAAGGTATTCCTCATTTCATAGAATAGAGTTCTCAATCACATTTATAAGGGGATCCACGGGAAGAAGAAAAACTTGCTTCCAAATGCAAACATGAAATCTAAGGTAAAATAGGGTAGATAATTCTCAAAAATATTAACAAGAATATTGGGATATGCTAAAGAGATCATAAAATAAATTCACCACAGGCAAAAATAGACTATGGTGTCAGAAAGTCTGCCACTTCTGGTGAAGAGATAAAAATCCTGATTGATGGTTTGGCAATTTTTTTTATTAGATCAATATTAATCATATACCTGAGTGATAGGAGAGTCCTTGGTAGAGATCTTAAGCTTAATTAAAAAAAAAAAAGCTAGAGTTCTGATTATTCATTAGCCAGGACAGCTTTATATGGCCCCATCCATTTTGTAGGGGAGTAGCTGTATAGCAGGGTGCTTATGCTGCAGAAAAAGAAGTGACAATCAGTTGAGAGTAAGATATGAGTACAAACTTCCCAAATTCTGGGTAGCTGATCTGGAGAACAAGCTTGTAACAATTTATGCATTTTTTGACTCTGAAACTCAGTGGTGGCTTTCTGCCATATTTGAGCTTGCTTTATAAGGCACTTGACAATGTGTTGAAAAGAGGTTTGCTGAGTTATTTGCGTCCTTGCCTTTTTTTCCACACCACCAGCAAGTAAGTTCTTAAGGGTTGAGACAGCACTGGCACTTAAGTATCCATTGGATGGACTTGAATTTACAGCATGTTTCTAAGAAAACTGCATTTTGAGCTCAGGCAACAAAGTTATAAACAAAGTTCTGGGAAACTATATTCAGGTAAATTGGTTACTTCTTGAAAGTATTAACCATCTTTAACTGAGTAAGTCAACTTTATTAATTTTTTTTCTGAGTAAGTTAACTTTAAATCAAACAGCTCTTTGGGATTCTTGAATGAATTATCTATTGTTGTTGTACTTTTGAATTTTTTTGAAATTATATAATGAACTCATAACCTGGTTACCACTAAAGATTAAATTGCATTGGGCTTTACTCTTCAAAGGCCCAAACAAAGAATTCCTGGATTTGTCACATTAATTCTTCATAACACAGTCCTCTAAAATACAAGAAATGTTAATACTATAATTCACAGTAGAGTTCTGCAATCTTTAATGTAATAAAATGCAACCAAAACCTCATATGACTAGAAGAATATTGCTGTCTAATATTGAAATGGATCATTTAAAAAATTGGAACTAAGTGCTGAACAGGGAAATCCACAATAAAAATGGCAGCAGTAAAGGGAAAAAAGCAGCTTTCATAAAGAATATCAACATTTCCTTTCATATGGATGCTTCGGCTAAAATATGTTAATCTGATCATTTTGATTTACTGGTTTTGCTTAATATTTACAAAAGGCCAATCATGTAGAATTTTACATCTTATAGTAGATATTCCATGGATTTTTAGTATAATCTCCACCTTTCAAAAAAGAGGAGAAAAAATACTGATTAATGGCTGTGGCCAGGGATATGAGTACTATAAAAATGAGACAAGATGGTGATACACTCCTTTTGTAAAGTGCACCTAGAACCTTAAAAGTTGGCAATGAATCTTATTTTACACATGAAAAATGTATAAATGCCTGAAGTATATGCAATCAATTTGTCTCTGCTTCAGGATTTCTAGGTATTTCAGAATATTTTTTGAATTAAGAAATGTTATCATATCAAGCAGTGGTGGTGTGTTATCCTCATAAAAGCAGTTTTCCTTGACCACTGACCTGAGAAATAGCTACATGAAATTCTTTGCTGTTTACTGTTAAGATAGTGAAGATAAAGTGACCTTCTAAAAATGCAAATGGGAGAAATTTTTCTCAGCTTTCAGCATCATTCATTCATTCTGGAAATAGTTACTAAATCCCTAAAAGTAGTTGGGCTCCACCTGAGTAACCAGTTTGTTTTCATCTCATTGACATTACAGGTTCTTGCACGGATTGCATTCCCCTTTTTGCATAGACTACTAGAAAGCTCAGAGCCAAATCTGACAAGGACAAAAAATTTTATGGCACGTATTTTTATATAAAAAAATAACAACAAAAAACTAATTTCAACCTCCATTGGTTTCATTTTATTGTAAGTTAACAAACATTTAGTGAGCATGAAAAATGAACCAGGTACTCTACTTGGGTTTTCTTTTTCCAATTTCTATATTTAATAAAGATAATTTTTCATATTTTATATACTTTTCTTAGCTATCAAATATAGAATTCTAGGCTCCTAATTTTTAAGGGTACAGATTGCAGCCATAAGACCACACTTCTCCAAACTAGAGAATTAACTTGCCTCAATTCCTGGCAAGAAAGATGGTTTTCTATAAATTCCAATCACATCATATGGTCTGGTGCAAAATGAACTATCTATATGCATGAAGCTAATTGCTTAATAGCCCTTCTAACATATGCTTTCTGGAAAAAAAATGTACACACACATACACATACAACAAATGTACTGGGTGGAATCCTTTACTTAAAGGTCTCTGGAGTCTTAGCAGAAAGTTGTAAGCAAACCAAGAAACTTGCATACAAAATTATTCATTTATTCTACCCTTTGAGGCAAGTGTAAGTCAGGAAGAACTATTCATCTTGGAAAACTATCTATTCTTTATTTTAAAAGCAGTTCCCCAGGTAAGCAAATATGAAATGTGTTAAGTTTTTCTTGAAAGATACCAAAAATACCCCTTCTTATATTTGGAAATTAACAGCAAACATAATAGGATCAGTAATTTTTATTGAAAAGCCATCATGGAAGAGAGTTGCCTGCTCAAAATTCTTCAAAGTTGATATAGGTAATATACTACCATAAGGACAACTGGGAAGTGATTATTAAAAAAAATGCATTCTTATAAAATAATACTCCAGCTATGTCTAAATATAGAAATTCTTTTAAAAATAATATATTGCAGAACATGAAAGACTCCTAACTCTGGGAAACAAACTAGGGGTTGGTGGAAGGGGAAGTGGGCGGGGGGGTGGGGGTGACTGGGTGGCGGGCACTGAGGTCGGCACTTGACGGGATGAGCACTGGGTCTTATTCTGTATGTTGGCAAATTGAACATCAATAAAAAATAAATTTATTAAAAAAGAATATATTGTGCTTTCTGATAGAATGATATTACAAAATCTAATGCTCTACTTTTAAAAGACCCTGCCTAGGAAGCTCAGTCAGAAGTTAAAATTTAACATCTCAGGTATTGAATAATCGGCTCCCTTAAAGTTTCATACAGAAAATAATACAACTGGGATGCCTGTGTGGCTCAGCGGTTGAACGGCTGCCTTTGGCTGGGGGCGTGGTCCCAGAGTCTCAGGATCAAGTCCCACATCGGGCTTCCTGCATAGAGCCTGCTTCTCCCTCTGCCTCTGTCTCTTCCTCTCTCTCTATGTCTTTCATGAGTGAATGAATAAAATCTTAAAAAAAAAAACTGCTAAAAGGATGTCTATCACAGACACCCTTAGCTAAAAAAAAAAAGAAAAAAGAAAAAAGAAAATAATACAACTTGTATGATGGAAGTGAGAACTATCTCTTCATCATTTCTGTATCCTAACTGAATAACTGACACAGTGCTGGAAAAGCAGTAAGAATTTGATAAGTGGCATTGGTTGAATAAATAAATGAATAAATTGGTCAAAGACTGTTAGAGATAGAAGGGAATATTATTTTTTAAGAAAATTGAGGTCATAGTTGATTTAATTGCCATTCATTTTGACTTGTGGCTGAGAGAAAAACAGTAAGGACTAGGACCCAAATTTCTTTACTTCTGTATCAATTATTTTTCATTTCATTATTTTTTTTTCTAATGTAATTCAAGGATGACAGATTACCAAGCTTTTACCTGAATAGTCCTCTGCCATAAAAAATAATGGAGTAACTACAACACATTAGTTGAATACAGTTCAGCAAAACGGCTGAATGTAAATGACTCTGGGCGGGGCGGGAGATCCTCTTTTAACAGGACTGGACAATGTTCAGTGGGATGCAGGAGAAGAATGGGTATAGGATAGAAGAAAGAAAAATATACATCTCATTAAAAGGGGAGGACCAGGACTTGAAGAAGGTTAATGGCCTGACATTGTGATACTATTACAATGTAGACTTCATCAGGGAGCTGGTTTAATGCAAAATGGTTTCATAAGAATTAAAGGTTGAGTTCTTCAAAGGGAAGGTGCAATAGAGTGGTTTTTCTTTCCCCACTGGAGAAGTCTTGGTCTCCTCAAGGGAAACAGAGAACTTAAGGCAAATGCCCAGAGAGTCCCTAGGAAACAAAGAAAGGAAGGATAGAGGTTTTGAATAATAGGTGTTATGGTGGTATAGTTTGACAGGGGGTTAGGTTTCCAAAACCAGGAAGAAGTCAGAATTCTAGGGCTAGCATGGCAACATGGAGGGTAGGAAGTTGTTTACCTGGTGTTCTTAGTTCTTGCCTTGTGTATATCCTACATCTACCTAGGTTAAATTAAAAGAAGAAGATTTTTAATTAGTTCAAATTAGATACTAGATAATCAAAGAACTGGATTCCTTGATTAGATCATATCCTTAAAAAATGACTAATGTGAAAAAATTATTTGAAAAAGAATCAGTCCATTTATATTTTTGAAAATAGATGAGTTTTTTATTGATAAATTAGTTCTTTAGTCAAACCTTTATTGCATGCCTACTATGTATCAAGCATTATGCTGGGGTACTGGCTCAGGTGCCCCAGCACCTGGCTCACCTATGCTGGCTCAGTCAGAAGAGCATGTGACACTTGATCTCAGTGTCCTGAGTTTGAGTTCTACACTGGGTGTAGAGATTGCTTTTTTAAAAAAAAGCATTATCTAAGTGTTGGAAATATAATAGTGAGCATTGCTTATACTCCCTGCTTATAGATATTATTCTAATTGTACATTGCAAAAGGAAAAAAAAACAAAATTGTATCTTCTTGAAGCAAGTCTGTAATTATTTTATGCTAGGAAATGTATAATACTTGTTACATACTAGGATAATGTGATGGCTGCTTTATTCATCCATTTATTTAAGAGAGACAAAGAGAGAGCATGTGCCCGTCATCCGTTTATTTAAGAGAGAGACAAAGAGAGAACATGTGCATGTGAGCCGGTGGGAGGGAAGAGAAGGGGCATAGGAGGAGGGAGAGGCACAAGAAGACTCCAGTCAGTGGAGCTC
Source organism: Vulpes vulpes (assembly GCF_048418805.1). NCBI lineage: Eukaryota > Metazoa > Chordata > Mammalia > Carnivora > Canidae > Vulpes > Vulpes vulpes. The sequence continues at coordinate 42,639,654 of NC_132794.1, forward strand.
AACTTGGGGCTTATCCCACCCCCCACCCCAAATCACAACCCCAGCCAAAATCAACTCAGGTGCCCAACCACTGAGCCACCCATGAGCCCCATGACAGCTACTTTAAAATATAAAGACAAAAACTTTTATTTCTCTGATTATATAACATACTATAATGGAAGAAAGAAGCTGGAAATTACAAAAAGTATAAAGAAGAAAATTAAAATCACCTGTAGTCATACCAACATTCCCCTCCCCAGCCTTTTTTTTTTTTTTTTTTTTTACCATTTATATCATTCTGGTATAATTGCTACCAGTTTATTTTACATATACACACATGCATATGTATTTCACCTGACTAAACTCATTGTATGAATATTTTCAATTTTTTCTTTATTTTTTCAAGTAGCTCCAGGCCCAGTGCGGAGCCTAATATGGGGCTTGAACTCATAACTCTGTTCTCAAGACCTGAGCCAAGATCAAGAGTTGGATGCTTAACCTCCTGAGCCTCCCAGATGCCCTCAATTTGTTCTCTTCTATGAGCATTTCTACGTAATTAAGATTCCTCAAAAATTATATTTAACGTCTGAATTCTCTTGCATCACTTTTTTTCTTTCCAAATTCTAGCCAAATCTCTTACTATTACTCACTGAATAATCCATCCTATCTACATTACCAGGAGCTTCTGCCATATTTGGTTAATATGTAAATGTAGGGTTAATTTTATGTTTATCTTGTCCATTTTACTAATCTGGCTGCAGTTGTACCAGGCCATCTTAAATATTGTAGTGTTAGAACAATATTTTTATATTTCATAGGTTATGTAGCTTCTTAATATTTTGAACATTGTCCTTTGCTATGTCAAATGCTAACCATTTTAGAATAATTTCTTCATGTTTCTAAGATAATCCCACTAGAATTCTGACTGATGTGCTGAAGTTATACCTGTACATTAAATGCCATCTTAACAATATTCCCAATTCAGAAGCTCTTCTTGTATGTTACACAGGAAAGTTTTGTAATTCCTTCCAGACAGGGATCTTGTTGCAATTTTAAAAAATATAACCGGGATCCCTGGGTGGCACAGTGGTTTGGCGCCTGCCTTTGGCCCAGGGTGCAATCCTGGAGAGCGGGGATCGAATCCCACATCGGGCTCCCAGTGCAAGGAGCCTGCTTCTCCCTCTGCCTGTGTCTCTGCCTCTCTCTCTCTCTCTCTCTTTCTCTCTCTCTCTGCGTGACTATCATGAATAAATAAATAAAATCTTTAAAAAATAAAAAATAAAAATAAAAATATAACCAATTATTTTATAACTGTGATTATTATATGAACTCGTTTTCCCTCTTTGCCACCCCCAAATCAAGATACTATTGACAGATAAAAATATATTATTTATATGAACTTATTTTCCCTCTTCCCCATCCCTAAATCAAGATATTATTGGTGGATGAAAAGTTTAAAGTGCATTATTTATTTTGTATCCTGCAATCTTAATGAATTTCCTTTTTAGTTCAAGTGATTTTCCCAGGATTCACTTGAATTCTCCATGTGAGAATGTGCTCAACACAAATATACATTTACTTAAGGCAGGAGTCTGCAAATGTATCAGAAAAATTCGTAGCATATAAGGCCATTCCCATTATCTGAATTTATTATATTCTTCTGAACCTGGATGAATAGCCCTGAGCAATTTCAGGTATGTTTGACATAAATTACATTGTATGTAATTATACATATCACGAAGATGAGGATTTGCTGTTTTTTTTTTTTCTTCTAGTAAATCTTATTGGTTCAGCGACTTACTGAATTGTCTAGAACTTCCAGAATAATCTGAAATTATAGTACCATTGCTAGGCATCTTTGCCTTGTTCCAGATACTGACGTCGATTGTGTCGGCTAGGTACAATACAGTGGCTGTTTTCTAGGCATATGTGAAAGGCCTCCATCAAGCATAAACAATGAAAAGTAGCTGTAGTAAAAAAAATGAAGTCCTAATGGTATTGGGAAGACACTGCTTTGTTTCCTGAAGTAATGTCTGGATTTATCAGAACATTCAAACAAGGTTCCAGGCTCAAATGTGCTCAACACAAATACATTTCCACTTAGAGCAAAAGCCTGTCACTTTTTTAGAAAATGTTGTATTATCTTAGCCTGTTCCATTGATCCAACTTATATTCTTTTTTTTTTTTTAATTTATTTATGATAGTTACAGAGAGAGAGAGAGAGAGGCAGAGACACAGGCAGAGGGAGAAGCAGGCTCCATGCACCGGGAGCCCGACGTGGGATTCGATCCCGGGTCTCCAGGATCGCGCCCTGGGCCAAAGGCAGGCGCCGAACCGCTGCGCCACCCAGGGATCCCGATCCAACTTATATTCTTTTGAGACTGTGTAATCTAGCCTTAAGCAATCATTGGGTCTGCTTTAGCATTGAAACAGTTTCTAAATATCACTTAGAGCTCAATGAATTTTAATCAGTATTTGCATTCTTTTGCAAAGAAACTTCCTCTAAGGTCACATGATACCATCCAATCTAATGTAATTTTTACATTGTTTTCAATAACTGGTCATTCAGTGACAGGCCAGTTTTTACTCACAGGCTGATCCAGTTGAACACTCACAAACAACCAGCACAAAGAAATAATTTATTTCCTCTTGGCATTAACAAAGTCAATGTCCTGAGAGAGCCGTACTAATACCTGAGCACTTCAGTGAGAAAGATGGAAAATTACTTATGGGCTCAAATAAAAAGACTGCTTCAGAGGAAAAAGGAGTCTGGAAAAATCTGTTGTGGGTACATAGCCCTGCTAAGCAATTCTTTCCCAAGTCTGTGGGCAAATAAAATACAATTTTCCTCCACTTTCCATTATGCGAATAAAAAGGAAATATTAATATTTTGTTTAAAAAAATATAGTTTTGTTTAAAAAATATACATATCTCTGATTTTCTGTAGGTAAAGATTGTTACTAGTATCTCATGTGTTTCAAATGTATAATTATTTGATGCAGATGCCTTCTTATTTTCTAAAATTCATTTCAGCAATTTGTGCTCTTTTCTGCCAAAGATTTCATTAGATTCACAAATAGAACAATATAACATCGTTAAACAAGGCGTGGTAATCTTTTTGAATCCCACTGTGGAAAAATGTATAAAAAAGGCAAATTATTTCTAAGCACTTCCAGGGCGCCACTATTCTCCATTTGACCTATGTTAAATATTCTCATTACAATTACTTCAAATGAATACAAAATCTCAATTTAATCCCAAACCTAGGGAAAGGTAACATACTGCTCTGAGATGAAAGGCCTAATGTTACCTAGTTATTTGAATGCACTGCATGTTCTTAACATGGATCATAAGCAAACTGTATTTTAATAACTCAAATCATTGCACATTCACAATACCTAGCTACCAAATAAATGTCATAAACCTGATAATGCAGAATAAGTAAGCAGAACCTGCATATTTTAACTGGTGAATTCAGGATGGAGTCCCACATGGTTCATGTTGATAATTTTTAAAACCTTAGCTTTCTCTTAGAAACATAACCAATTATATTCATCAGTAGGAGTTCATTGACAATGAAATCTAGGGCATAGCTTTTTGATTATCTAACAGTACAATTTTTGTTAATGTCAGCCATCTCTGTATGTTTTAGAATTATACTTTTGCACTAATTGTCAGACTCCTGAGTAGTCTTTGGGTGGAAATTTTACATTATGTTTTCAAAAAAGGAGACTTGATTTCAATTAACATTTCCCTGACAAGGTATAACAATATTGTACATCTAAAATTTTTATTTATTTTCCCTTTCATTGTTGGCAATCCTTTAAGCTTGAAAACATTTTTTTCCTTTCTGATTTGACGTTTGGCAAACATCAATCTTTCTTGTACTTAAATGTACCATAGTTGACAGGTTGCTTTTGTTCAAGAACTTCAGCTTATATACTGCCTTAGTCTGCCAAAATTTCTTTATTCACAGCATGATCAGTTACTATCATCACATCTTCAGAAATTAAGTAGGTAGCCTGAAAAAAATTTTTTTCTGACACATTTAATTAAATCAAAGTCCAAATAGCTAGGGACTAAATTTAGAAATTTATTATTGAGCACCTTTATATTGTTTCTTCTGCAAGAGTATTACATCATAAAAAAAGATCAGTTGGATAAATATTTCAGTGCTCCTAAAATATTATAAAGAGTATTTGGGAAGCCCGGGTGGCTCAGCGGTTAAGCTTCTGCCTTCAGCCTAGGGGGTGATCCTGGAGTCTGGGGATCAAGTCCCATGTCAGGCTCCCTGTGTGGAGCCTGCTTCTCCCTCTGCCTACATCTCTGCCTTTCTCTGTCTGTCTTTCATGAATAAATATATAAAATCTTAAAAAAAAAAGAAAAGAAAGTTTGCTTACCGTACAGGTTTTGCTTAGTTAAAATACCATTGTAATGCTGTTTGCCTTTAAATAATTTGAGGCCATATGAAATTCTTAGAACACAAATTAAATTCTGAAGTATAGTTTTCACATCTTATTTTTAGGAATGTATGGTCTTTTGCCAGGGCAGGGAGAGAAGATGGGTCATCTCCAAAAGTATAGATAAGAACTTTCAAGAGAAAAACCTCTCACAGAATACAGCGAAAAGAGTCATTTATTTGCTATATAGGTGATTTAATATTTTGAGATATTTGCTCAGTTCTAAATATTTTTTCTTCTTCATATCAGTGGGAAGATAATGACAAACCTTCTCCAAATATACAAACTTGAAAATAAGAAAGGAAAAATAAAATCCTGAAACAACAACCACGTAGCAGCATAACTATATTGCAGTGTTGCCTGAGAAGAAGTTTCCTGTTTGATGATCCAAAGGAATAGCTGATATATGCTTCTGAAACTGTCTCCTGTGTTGGAGAAGTCTGGCATCGTCAGGGTGTATTAGCTCATTTGTATTTGCCAGGGCACTAAGAATACAAGTAGGTTGTTTGCCCAAAGCCATACGCAGTCTATCCTGAATGAGATAGGTCTATGTTACCGTGTCCTTTTCTTGGCTCCCTGAACACTCTTGGAATTTGTGACTAAAAAGCTTGGTGGGCCTATCTTTCAATATGATTACATAGTCTGTATTTACAAGAACTTTTTAAAAAGATTGATCTTACCAAAACTTTAGCAGAAAGTTGCTATTTGATTAATGGGATCACAGTATAACTTTGAAAATATGGAACTAAACTCTTTGTTTCCAAATGTTTGTGGTGTATAGCATTCTTCCTTGTTTACTGACCAAAAGCATTGAGCTCTAGATGTGTATAAGGCAGTTAGCTAGATACTGGGAATTTAGTGGTGTCAGTTAGGGGTAGAGGTAACTTGATAAATTTATAACTAAATGCAAAAGCCCTTAGTTTTTATGTCTTTGTAATTTTTTCACAGTAACAAATTCACATATTAAAAACAATGCTGTTTAGACAATGTGTCCTTCCCAAATTTTAGTTTGGGAAAAAAATGATCACTACTTTTAGAGAATTTACATTACTTTCTGAATAAAATAGTAAGTTACCTGAGGTACTCCGACTCAGGGGTCGGAGTCTGACTCCTGAGGTCAGAGAGCTCCCACCAATGTTTAAATACATAATAGGCTTTCAATAGTAGGGGTTGATACCATTTTACAAATAAAACAATGGCAATAGAAGTTTGGGAATGACTCAAACTATTATTTTTTGCTTCACAATTGCAAAAGTAAAGCATGATTCTGTATTCAGTAGGCATTTAAACAATACAAAAGTATACACAGTAAAAAGTGAAGACTTCTTTCCCACTGGATTTCATTTATTTTTACTAGTGCAAATGCGATTTTGGAATGGCACCAAATATTTGTGAGGGCAGTACATTAACCCTGACTAGTAGCAATAACCCTTCCTCAAATGACTCAATTCCAAACTGAGAAAATGAAATATAACTAGAACTTGAATCATATCGCTGTGTCCTTATGCTCACACTTACATTAGAACATATTTTTAGCAAATCTATTGGGGGTAGAAATTTATGCAAAAGGCAAATGTATAGAGAATCTTTAAGACTACCTCCTCCCTCTCTGCCTCCACAGGAGGCGATATTGGTGAAGAACCATTACGGAATCTTTACTTCGTTCACTTCTGGGATCCTATCTTTAACTTACCATTTACTCCAAATACTGTTTCAGCTTCAAATTCCTCAAGATTGAACTGATAGGTTGGTCAGAAATCAGATAAGTAAACACAGAGACTTAGAAATAAAAATGCCCATCATGTAAAATAAAGTATTAACTGAAAAGTAATTAATGCTACAATTTGCACATTGGTATAATTAAATGGATACATGGTAACTGAATAAATTACTTAATTTGCCAGTTACTGTAGAAATTAAAGTATTAAAATTCAGAAGTCAGAGTCCCTGTGATATCATTATACAATAAGTATTTGGAATATTTCCATCTATCAATAATGCCATCTGTCCTATCCAATACAAATGGACTACAACCCATATGGCTCCTTTCCCCATTGATTACTCTGATGAATGAGATAGCAAAACCACTCATAAAACCATCATATTATATGACACTGTCATTAAAAAGATATGGAGAAAGGAAAAACACAAGATGATGCTTAATTTGAAACTGCCAAATCAATTTAGTAAAGTTTTAACAACCAACATTATGATCCTAAAAAGTATCAGCATGTTGAATAATATTATGGCACTCTGTACTCTCCTAGCACCTTCAAACAAAACCAAAGAACCAAAAAATTGCTGGAAGGAGTACAATAGCTTATCATGATATATGCATATTGCTAATTATTCCAGTAAGAATATACTCAAATATCCTTTTAGGCATAGGTAATTAAATTAAAAACACTTTTCTTTCACTTTATAGAAAATTATGAAATGATCATTTAGCTTCTGATAGCAAGTCATTTTTAAAGCAAAAACTAGATAGATTCCATATATTATAGATATATTCTATATATCTTAGCCTTATTCCATATATCTTGGCCCTAAATTTCAACTCTGAAAAATGATCTTTCCCAGACTCATTTTCTTCTTAGCTATAAATGCATTCTCTTGCAACAGAAAAATAACTACATACAATGATTCTGTAGCAAATTACTATAGGCAGTACCTAAACTGACATTAACTAAGCAGGAAACTAAATACCACTAACTGGAATACTCAAACTTTCAGTCTGATATGGTAATTTGCATTACATTTAGTTGTGAAGTGGGTATGGTGGGAATGCTTAGAAATTACCTTTATTTCTCAAGATCTATAAAGATGACCAGTATTTATTTTGCCCCTTAGCCTCCCTGAAAATATTGTACAATCATTCTGTGGTGAAACTTTTTGAAAATTGGTACTTAACACCTGTGGATAAGTGAGAAGAAATACATTTGAATACATATCTTTATTCTACATGAAAACTGAAGTTTAGCTTATATAATTCAAATTTTTATATCATCTTATTTTTAGCTCTCACTGAATACCAAATGAATACCTAAGCGGGGTGTGGGGGAGGAGGGAATCTGTGAAATGGCTCAAATTCCAATGTAGGTAATTATGGGGAGAGGAAGGGCTTCCTGATATTCAAACTTTAGACACTGCTGGATTCAGAGAAACTGTAAGTGTCATAATCAAAGTACGAGGCAGCAAGTCCTGACTGCTGGCTAACTCCAGCTTGTTATCAGCTGCAGCAAGGAGCGGGCTCATCCATCAAACACAAGCATCTCCAAAGCACAGTTTGCCAGATTGGTAACAGGCAGCATCTAAGGAAACACACCTCTACAAATATGAGAGCACATAATTTTAAGAGAGATTTCAAGTTTGGGATTATTATCTGTTCCTGTACCAATGCCACATGATTTTAATTGTATCTTTACATTATAGTTTAATATCTGGCAGTATGAGGCTTTCTTAGTCTTTCTCCTGTCCTCCCCTATATCCCTCTTTCTCCTCTAGTTTCTTCTTCTTCTTCTTTTTTTTTTAAATTTCTTCTTTTAGTAACATTTCCAGGCTGTTTTTGCTTGCTTTATTCTTTCATATTTGCTTCAGAATCGTTGTGTTAAGGACATTCCCTATGACACTTGATTTTAATGAAATCAAGTTTACTTTAAAAATAAAAACTATTTAAAACCATGTATCTTTAAATCATTTCCCGTTCAGAAACATGGTGTATCTTTCCATTTTTTTAAAGTTTCATCCCGCCATAAAGATATATGGTTTTCTTTATAGAGGTCTTAAAATGTCTTATAGTTTTTGATGCTACTGTGCATGTAGTCTTTTTCCTTCCCTTCTCTTTTTAAAATTGGTTATTGCTGATATTTAGTAAGTAAAAGATTTTTTCATATTTCTTTTGCAACTAACAACCTTATTAAGCTCTAAACTCACTAAAATTCTTGTTAGTTTTACTGGTTGTTCACATGTCTCATAGATTTACTAGGTAGATAATAATACCACTGAAAATGATAATGGTATTGCAATGTAACTTTTAATATCAACAGAGAACAGATTCTTGTATGTACCCTCTAGAATAAATTCCAATCAGCAGCGTAATCTATTATTTATTTTAAATATCCATTACTTTCAGTGATATAATAGTATAAATAATGGTACATTCTAAATTCAGTATATTTCAGAAGTGGCTTTTGATGTCTGTGCGATAACTGGGAATTACCACCTCAAACCAGGGTACAGATCTCATGCTGAAAAACGTCATCTCTGTTAAATATTTTAGAAGAATGGACAAAAGGCCTTTTTCAAGTGTCTTTGGGGAAATAAAACTTCCCCCAAGTGAACAAAATATCAGAAAGACAAACCCCCATTTCCAGAAAGTACAGTATACCACATGGACAGAAATGTTTCCAAACAGAGTATTTTTCAACATTTTCTAAGAGCTCGAAGCTGCTCTTAAACAAGTCTTAACTTACTGCTTTGGAGAATTAAGATAAAGTTAGTGATGACTATAACTTTCTATTAAGCAATTTTCTTTCCCAATTGCTCACAGCCACTTATGCAGCAGAACCTAACAGCTCAATCAAATCTTATTATGCCAGATTTAGTTCAAAGTGTCATGAAATGCACAGAGAAAGACTTGATGTTGTCTGAAGAAAACCTTTTCATAAATTGCTTTTTTGCAGACTAGAAATGAAATAGATACTGTAGGTACCTTGTTCTGCGTCCTTAGATTCTTCTGCCAGGAATCCAGAGCAGGTGCACTGAACTTGCTGCCCGTGATGTGACAGTGGGCCATGAGACTGTTGTGCAGTTAGTGCCTCTATGCATGGCCTCCAGAATTTTCAGGGTGTGGTTTAAGGATTTAAGGAAGTGTCTCCTCATGTTCTACCACTTTCAAGTTTCATCGTGCAAGATGTTAGTGAAATTTCTAGGTACAAGACTTCTCCAACTGAAGACAGGAGAAGGAAATTAAGGTCTGAAATAAAAAAATAAAAAATAAAATAAATAAATATAAAATATACTTCTCTCCCCATTCAAGCTATTTCTGAGTTCTTACTCACCTGGGAAAAAGAAGATGATAATAATACCCACTCTGGTGAGATATTCAGAGGATTAGGAGTGACATGTATAAAATATTTATTTTACAGAGTTTAGGTTCAGATGGCAATTGATATATGCTAGCCATTATTATTATTTCTAAATTAAGACTTCAAACCTAGTAGGTACAGCTCTTAGAAAGTAACCACTTTTACAGTGTGTTTTACAGTGTGAAAGTAATATGATGATGAGTAGTCTTATATGCTGAGCATTAAAAGAAAAAAAGTTATTTGGGTATTTTAAAATATTATATGTCTTGGTGCACTGGATACAGATAACACTAGGGCATTTTTTATTCTTGAGAAACATCTGAAATAAGATTAGGAGAAAGACTTTGTTTTAATGCTATGTGTCCCTCAAGGGTGGCACTGTGTGGTTCAAGAAAATGAGGGGTGGGTGTTTGGGTCCTGAAAGAGGTTTTTCAATATGTCTCTGTAAAGTTGAAAATGGATTTGCACCTTTCTGTTTCAGAGACTAAAGGCACTGTATTTTTGGCTCCTAACATTTGATAGATAACATTTTTTTCTGTAGATCATTCTCTATAATTGGACATGAATTATATGAGACCTTTTTACAAAGCATCTGCTTCCTTTTTCTGTTGAGACATCTACTAGATCTTGCTCCAAAAGAGCAAGAAGGATAATAAAGGCTCTTTACTCTCTGATTTTCATAAAAATTCTGTGAATTTTTTTTTACTATTGGAAAAAGTAAACATATGAACTGTTCAGTATATAGAGATGCCAAATACAGAGTGGTGTTGAGTAAAAACTTTTTTTTTTCTTTCCCATTCCTGGGGTGTGTAAATTCTTTAATAGAGACTTTGCTGAACTTCCATCACAACTAAAAATTCCTCAGTATTAAAGCTCAGTGAAAAGAAATCTCAGTGCCTGGAAGACAAGGCAATCAAATCATGTGACAGTCCCATATGCAACTCCAAATCTGTCCTCATAACTGTCTGTAGAGCTCACAAAAGAGTCACACATGTAGCTATTGGAAGAATATCTTACACAATTTGGCACACAAGTTCTAAGATTAGCAGCTGAAGAGGGGGAGGAGGAAGAAAGAAACATAATAGATTAACTGACACCCATCCACTATCTTTTTAAATTGTTTGGAATGTTAAAAATATTATTTTGATCAATCTATATATACAACATCAGATTTGAAAGAGAAATGCAAAGCATGTTGTGGTTGAAAGAACAAATGGTTTTCAAAAAAATACACACACACACACACACACTATGAAGTATATGTCACTGAACAAGGGAGTCCAGCCAGCTCCCAAGTGGCATGATAACATGATGAAAAGCAATCCAGGATGCTGTGAATCAAAAAGGCATGGGTCTATTTTTAAAGAGGTCTGTGTCTCCCTACCCTGTTTGCCAAGCACATTTTCTCTGGAGAAGTCCATCTTCCAGAGTAGGTGAGCTTCTAGATGTTCCAGGAGTTACCTACCCAACAATTGACTGCCTTCTCCCTTTATAAGTCTTAGGCTCTCCATACATCATCCATGTTAATCACTAGGCAAATAGAAGAGCTGTCCAACTAGTTCACTTCTCCTATTTTTGAACAGATTGTTTGAGATATAATATGAATACTAATTAATGATAAAATATCTGTGAGTGTTTTGAAATATGGACAAAGATAGCACTTTTAGACAGGCGCCCAGATAGATCTTATGCAACAAGCCCCCCTGGTCACATAAAGGGTCAGGGTACAACTCGGAGATATGAGAGCAAAATTGGCAGAGTTCTTGGCTCCAATACAGTGGGAAACTGTGGACTACTTTTTCGTTTTGTTTTGTTTTTTGAGGGGGGTATTTAATTTTCTTTTTAACCTTTCCCTCTGTTAAATTAGAAAAGTATAAAATGAAAAGTCTCTTCATAGAGAAAAGCAGTCAGAAGGCCAATCAGAGTAGATAGAGGAACAAGACTCCAACATATCTGACCCAGGATTATGGATCTGTGCTCTGCAGCAAAAGAAGTAGAAGCAGGTTGGGTCTGACCCAGTGCTCCGCGCCTGAGGCTGCCTCAGGCTCTCTGATGCAAGGACTGAGGAAAGTAATTTAAAAGAATGTGATCCCTCTTCAATTCGCATTTTAGAAATAGTTTTCTTGGTCTCAGAGAAGTGTACCCACAGAGATATAGGAAATATAATTTTCTGTTACAGGGAAAGCATATTATTATATTCAATTATGAAGATGATTAAAATAATGTCTTCTGTACTAAGAATCTAAGCTACTGCCAAAACATATGATCTCCCCTCCTTTCCTTTTAAAATTAAGTATTGTACTTTCTCCTTACAGCCTGTGTAAGTTGCCCCATCCAGTCTCAGAAACTTTATCTTTTAACACACTAGTCTTTGTATTCTCCTATAATCTTCATACCTAACATGAATGCTTAAATAGTGCTTTATAGTCTTGGGAATTCACCAATTGTAACTTGTTAAAGAAAAGACAAGGGGTAATCCAAAATTAAATATAACAACAAAATAATTTATATTTTACCTTAGAGTTGTTTTTGAATTGAATTTCACCAATGGATGTATAAAGTATTAGAGAAATTCATTTGTCTCATTCAAAGAAATGACAATGTTTCATGAAAATATAATGTGGTGGGGATCCCTGGGCGGCTCAGCAGTTTGGCACCTGCCTTCAGCCCAGGGTGTGATCCTGGAGTCCCGGGATCGAGTCCCACATCGGGCTCCCTGCATGGAGCCTGCTTCTCCTCTGTCTGTGTCTCTTTCTCTCTCTATCTGTGTCTCTCATGAATAAATAAATAAAATATTAAAAAAAAAAAGAAAATATGATGTGAGAAAGAATTAAAGTTGACCACAGTCTGTATTTCATGTGCAGTCCATCCTTATCTGTCTGAAGACTAGATATGGATTCCTACACTTTTCTGAAATTAGATGATACTTTCCAAGACACATTTGAGTTTTGCCACGTTCCAAATTTCTTGGACGTATGAGAAATGATCAATTATTTGCATTTCAAAGGTTTTCTTGGAATTCAACTAAATCTAGAAAGAAGAGAGATATCAACAAATTTACCATTATCAAATGAGATGCTGTTAATAGTATTTACCTAAAATGACAGTAAAATAAATCCATAAGATAAAAGAAAAGGAGGATGCATAATAAAGACTATTCATTGTGGACATGAATTTTTATGATACAACACATTTTTATGGCTGTTTATATTTATTCATATTTCTCTTCATATGTATTAATCTCCCCCCCCATCTCCACAGTAGACCTGTTGTTAGTGTTTGAAGGGTACAGCAAGAACTTTCTTAAATACTTAGTAAAAAAAGAGATATGAAAATGCCTTCTGAGTTAACTGGAAAATATACACAGTGTTCTGGGGCAGGTCTTTTCCTCATGACTGACTATTAGGGTTGGTCTTGACTTGAGACTTAACATTTCATACTGGGGCTTGGTTCCCCAAAGTTATCTCACCTAGAATGTATCACCTGGACCTCCCTTTATGTCACACAGAGATCCAAGGCTAACTAAAACATCTGCTTCTATATCTAGGCCCTATGCCTGAGATCCAAAACTAGGCCAACGTGGATCTCTGCTTATGTAGATGGTAAGACAGACAATAAGCTTCAAAGAGACAAGCCCTGTGTCATCTAATTCTCTTGTGTGTTCGAAGTATCTTCATGTTGATGTTATGTTATCCAGTAAATACTAGAGGGGGTGTTACCCTCAGAAGTGACAGCTAGCACACCAATTTACGTAGAGATACTCTGAATTCACCAGGAGTGCTATTAGAACTTTTGAGTTGGTTGGGTTTCTACTTTCTAAGTATATGAAGGTAAAATAGAGGTTAAAAGTTTTATAAATAGACTTGACATATAGAATCATTAGGAGCAAGGAGTGTGTAGGAAAGGATTTCCCCCTTCTTATGTTCTTCTGTTGCTTAGGCTCTGAAACTTGCAACCTTCTTGAATCCGTTTTTCTCTTTCACTGCTCACTTTCTATCTGCCAGGAAAGCCTGCCATTTATACTTTCAGAATCTATCCAGAACCAATCACTTCTTACCAAGTTCCATGTTACCATCCTGATCCAAGTCACTCTCCTTTTTTATATGGATTTTTGAGATAATTTCTTAATTGGTCCATCTGCTTCTACCCTTGGGAAAGTCCATGCTCAAGCCAGTGCCCAAGTGATACTCTTAACATGTAAGTCACTCTGGTCAGTCATCTCCTTAAAATCCTCTTGGCTTCCTATTTCACTCAGAGTAAAAGCCAAATTCCTTCCCCAGGTCTGTAAGGCCTGGCATAATCCCTGGCCCTCTCCTTCTACCTCTATGGCCTTGCCTTCTGTCATTCTCTTATAAATCTACTTTGATTTAGTGACATTAATCTCCCTGCTACTTCTCAAACAAGCCTGAAACCTTGAAAATGTCCACTTTATCACATTGCCACTGGCTGTCTCTTCTGCCTAGATTGCCTTATGCTGGTAATCTGCTTTGCTAAATCCTTTAGCTCCTTCAGGTCTTTGCTCAAATGACACCTTCTCAATGGGCCCATCCGTGAGCACCCTATTTACTGTAACATCCCTTTCCCCCCTACATCCTTACCTCCACTCTTGAGCTCCCTTATCAGGTCTATTTTTTTGTCTCCCCTATTAACATGTAAATTCCACAAGGGCAGCAACAGAGAAGCCAGCACATAGTGAGGAATGTTCAATAAATATTTGCTAAAAGAACCAATTTCAGAAATACCACATTGAATGGTAAGAGAGGATTTTTGCCAAGAATAAATACTGAAAACCATAGGAAATACTGTAAGAACTGAAAAAAGAATAAGGATTATCCCTCTACTTCTAATTGATTTATACAATTCCTTTGTTTAAAATAAACCAAAAGATTAAGGAAACAGGCAATCCATATGTTCACGCTTCATTTTAAATGAGCACAGAGCATGAAGAAAATAGGTAACTATGGTTATTAGAGAGTAAGAAGTCTTTGATTGGAAAAAAAAAGAGTAACTAATAGTATGATACCATAAAGGATTGACCTAGGCATGCTAAAAGCAGTAACATATGAAAATTTAATTCAAGATTATATACCAAATATTAAATGTAAACTATTATCATTCCAAGGGTATCTGAACAAGAGTTTAACCTGATATTAGTGGCTGAATTTTACTTAAAATTTCTAAACTCTATCTTAAGTAAGAGTATAAATCAGTGTTTCACTTCTACATAGTATGAGTGAAAATGAATTCTATAGAATCTGAGACATTTTCCCCAACATCAAGCACAGGGTCTACGTGATAAGCACACAACAGGTACTCAATAAATGCTGCTTAACTAATAGACAATGCCCAAGTCAACATACTTTCTCAGTGTGGTAAATTCACCGAGTTCCTTCTTTCTTTGTGTAACTGTAGAGCTTCTAATAGAATCCTAGTACTGGGGGAAAAAGGCAGTAAAATTGTTGTGTCTGCCTGTCTCTTGTATAAGTAGAGGCAATAACACAGTGAGAATTGGCCAGCTTGCTCTTCTTTAAAAAAAAAAAAAAACTTATTATTAAATGAAATAAACATATTTTTCTTTCAGCCAGTAGGGTAACGGGCCCAAGATTAAGTGGGAGATGAGCCCCTTCCCCAACCACAGGATTTCTAATCATCAAGGGAATGTCTCTTATGCATGTCTGAGATGTAGCATGAGAGACTAGGAATAGCTCTGCACAAGATGTTCTCTGTACCATGTGTGTCAACTTGATAGGATCATGAAAGTCAAGAGAGTCCCTAACAAACTTAAATATTTGAATATCTTATCTTTAACTCAACCTATATACAGATGATTATCTAGGTGTTGGCATAATATATGACTTTTGTGGATATTCTGCAATACCAGAGCGCACAGGTTCAATCAAAGATAAGCAGCAGCAAACAACCCAAACCATTTATTTTGGTAGAAAATCTTTATGAACAGCAATAATAACTAACATTTCTTGAGCTATTTTGATGTGCCATTTACTGTGCTAAGCATTTTATCTGCATAATCTCATTTGAGCTTCACAAACCCATCAGTAGTTACTATTATTACCTATTTTAAAGATTAGTGCACTGAAACGTGGAGATCAAGTCACTCACTCAAGGTTACACAGCAGACTTGGGACTCAAGTGTGGGGCTGTATGATGTTAAAGCCCATGTAGTCTTAACTACTGAGTCACATTACCTTTAATTTCTACTGTCATTTTCTCACTTTTGGCTTTACTGATTATCCACTCCCAACCAAATACTGGATGTGAAACACTACTATACAATATTTAGTGAAGTTCCAGGATAATGTTAAATAGCTTGTCCAATATTCAAAAGAAGGATGCAAGCTTAGAGTCAGATTCATGTGGTAGATAGAGCTTAGGGTTTTTAGACCTGGGTTATGTGTCTTTGGATAAGTTTCCCTGAGGACAGTTTTCTTATCTATAAAATGATAATTATGATATTTTTATTATATGGTTCTTGAGAGGATGGTAGGTAATGCATGTGGAATTCTCAGTACTTGGTAGACAATATGTAAATAGTGACTATTAATTTAATGTTGAATCATCAGAAAATCTTATGACCCCACAAAGCAAATGTTTTGAGAGTATACGGATTTGTTTTCTATATATACTTGGTAGCTTAATTACTCAAGAATTATGGTAGTAATTTTTCCCTTTGATTTGGATTCTCTGTCTTCATATTCAATGCTGTCAGTTCAGTCACATGGATGAATTACAACTTATTGCTTCTTATAACAGTCTGAGAAAGTATTAATTAATAATTTAATACTAGTGAAAAATTTGATTTAATGAGTTCTTAAATCATAACAAGTTATTATTCTATCAAGCTTTACGTTTATATGTAGCATAAAGTTAATTATGGCCATTTATTTATTTATTCAGCAAATTTTAACTGAATGCCTACATGTACCAAACACTAACTTTGCTGGGGATGCAATATAAAAATATTATCACTCTACTCAGAAGGAATCACACTTGAGTGGGAAGATAGTTATGCCAACAGAGGGCCACTGAATCATTCATAAGAACAGTAAAAAGGCATTACAACAGTTTAATCAAGAGACAAATTGCCAAACTGAGGCAGTGGCAGTGAGTTGAGATGGAGAGTACTTGTATTTATTGATGATATTCAGTAACTAGAATGGATGGAATGTGATGCCTAGTGGGATGCATACGGAGGGAGGGCAGGATATAAAAGAAAAAACCTAGGCTGACTTATGGGATCCAGTTTGATTTAGAGGCACAAGTGGTAAAAGTGATGCATTAAACAAAATATTCTCCTTACGATGAAACTCATGGAATCATCAGTGATATTTGAATCAATAATAGAAAATGGAAGCAATAATGATGTTAAATTTAAATAGAAGAGGATAAACAAAAAAATATAAAATGTTAACAAATGCAACTAGTTACATGACCACCATATAAATTAGGCGTGATGATTTATGACATTAAAAACCACTGGGACTACAGACAAATTTTAGATTACTGGTTTATGAATAACCTTGAATTTTTGTCTTTCTTTTGTTCTACAGCAAATGACCAATATCCCATGTCAGCAGCAGTGTATTTAAAAAGCATACTAATTTCCTCTCTAAAGTGAGACTCAAACTCAAATGTGGTTCTAACCCTCCACTTGGAGACTGGCGCCCCAGGGGCACGAGTGTGCCCAACTTGTTCCAACTTGCTACAATCACTTATCAAGAGAAAAGTCTATATTGCAAAAGGGATATAGTCATTGGATCGGGCTGCTCTTTAAAAAGCTATTTAGAGTTTGAAGTGCAAGCTGCTTGCTGAACAAAAATGCTCAGACACAATCACTGCAGAATTTTAACCAGACCTCAAGTATTTCACAAAGAAATGATAAATCATTTGTCCAAAGAGAATGAAACACCTGTTTCTAAGAGTGGTTTAAGTCAATAAGTAATAAACTCAATCTTTGTTATGAATGCTTTCTGGTGTCTGAATGATTATTGCCCTTTTAGAGGGCAAAGGGCACAAGAGATTCGGTGACCTTGTGACTCAACAGTCCAATAACTACCATTATGTTCAGTCAATGTAAATAAGCATGGCTGACAAGGCGCTAATTGGCTGCCTCTGGTCAGCCAAGTGTACTTTTGACCTGAATGAGAACCTAATCAATTAATACTTAAGGCAATAAAGGCCTCTTGCTGATTAAGTAAGATAGAAATCATCTTTTTCAACAGGATTAGAGCTGCAAAATGGCACACTTTTAATTTAATATAGGATAATCTCTCTTTTCAGGACCCCTCCTGTTTAGCTAACATGGTGAGATTGAACTCGGAAATGTGAAATCTTTGATTCAACTATTTATGTTTAATAGCCTTCTTAAAAAACTAACCAACTGCAATTCAGATACTAAAACGCTAACTTCTGGTATGTATCTGAATCATATATCAATCACCTGATCATGGTCATAGGGCCCAAAACACACACTTGTTTTCTTAAAACTGAAAGAGTACGTATTAGAATTTTGGAGAAAATAATGAAACTTGATAGAATTGTTACTCAATTAAGGACATTTCTGGGAACTCCTAAGATAATAGTAGCTAGCACTTCTGGGGTGTTGAGTTTCCTTTTCAATTAAAAAAAAATGATACTATTGGCTTTCATGAAGATATGGAAATGCTCTTTGCATTACAATAGAAACTGTCACTTTTATGTCACAAAGTGGAGTCTTCCGTAACTTGAATGCTATAAAGCAGCATCTCCTTAAATGCTCTGTACACTAGGTAAACAGTCTGTATGCTGAAATGAGGTCATAATTTATAAGAGCATCCCAAATTACTTTCTGTTTACAATGTATAATATCCAAGTTGGCAAAGGAACATATTTATCATTTTAGGTTAAAAATTTATCATTTGGACACAATGACTAAAAATTTACAATTCCTCCCCTGTGAGAATAAGTTTTCTGGTTTAAAGCTTTGCAGCTCCTTTGGCTCCAATGATACATTTGAAAATGTATGTAATTTATATAGGAAAGAGGGGATACAGTTCCCTTAAAAAAAAAAAACGGTGAAAAAGCAACAGCTGCGTATCTGCAATAACTTGAGGCTTTTAATACAAAAAGCAAATATGTCATACTATTTTTAATGCACCATTTTTACACAGTGTAGTGACTGAAAACAGGAAACTTTCTGTATTTAGAGTCACAATGAAAAATATGCACCATTCAAAATGGGAGTTATTGTTATGTTGTGGCGAGTAATAAGAAAATATGGTTTTGGATGACAAATAAAACAGTGCTAAGTCATTACAAGAACATTGATAAAGTCCAGAGCGGTACTTGTGTAGAGTCCATTATGTCATCAACATTGTTGGAAAAACTACAAAGCCCTGCTCATGATCCTCTACCGGTGAGACAACACACAGTTTAGCTAGTCGTATTTCTCAAATAATATTAACTAGTTGTACTTCTCAAATGATACTAACTGGTTAATAGCTAGTATTTCCCAAATAATAAGCCAATTTAATCTTGACTCTGAGTTTTGAACAGAAGGCCCATTGGGTTTCAAAAGTTAGATTAGTAATTCAGGTCGTTCAATCAAAATATGTATTTTGTACAGAATCATATGAGAAATCCATACTGGAGTTAGAATTAAATCCCACAGGCTCATTTTGACCTGACTACACTAAGCTTTCTCCCAACATTACCCACAGTGATTTTTTCCCCCATATTTATTATGAAAGATGCCCAACAGAGAAAAATAAAGTTATAAAGTGAAGATCCATACTTATCACCATTAACATTTTACTACATTCACTGTATCACATAACTTTCCATCTATCACCAGTTTTTTCTTTTTTTTTTCTCAAAGATTTTATTTGTTTATTCATGAGAGAGACAAACAGAGACACAGGTAGAAGGAGAAGCAGGCTGAGGGAAGCCTGATATGGGACTGAGAGGAGCCTGATACGGACCTCCATCCCAGGACCCAGGGACTACTACTTGAGTCAAAGGCAGATGCTCAACCACTGAGCCGCCCAGGTATCCCCCAATTTTTTTTCTTTTAAACTTTGACTGCTTTTGTTTTTTTAAAAAATATAACTTATTTTGAGGGAGGCAGGTTAAAAATTGTATAACAAGTGCAGAGAGTTCCCACATACCCCTCAAGCCCTCCTCCCTCATTTTGGCTATTAACATTTTGGATTAGTGTGGTACACTTGTTACAGCTGAGAACCAATAATGATATATCATTATTAAGTCTATAGTTTACATTAGAGTTCACCCTGGCTGTGCATTCTATGGGTTTTGACAAGTGTCTAACAACATCCGCCATTACAATACCTTACAGAATAGGTTCACTGACCTAGAAACTCCCTGTGCTCCACCTCCACCTCATATGCATTGTTCCCTGAGGGATACCGGTCAATGTCTTTTTTGAAGAATGCCGCAGAGGTGAAGTGTCCTTACTAATTCACATGATGGCCGACAAGCAGTGAACATAGCTTAGCAGTAGTGATGTTCCTTGATCATTTGAGTAAGGTAGTGTTTGCCAGATTTATTCATTGCAGCTATTCTTCCTCCACTCTATTTTTTGGAAGGGTGTCCCTATGACCAGTGTATACTTGAGGGTAGAGAATTATGTATTGCAGTATTGAGTCATGTAAATTTATTTTATTCTTGGGGTTTTGTTACTATAATCTGTCCAGCTTTGGCCACTGGGGGGTTGTTCCAGATGGCTCCTTTGTATACCTGGTATGTCCCCATCCCTTTTGTTTTTTTGAACAGTTCCTTACTTTCTGACACTATTAGACACTCCAGGATCACTTGTATCCTTTTGCCTCAGCCAGAGTCAGCTATTTCTTTATGGAATCCTGATTCTTTTTATTGGAGAATGGTATTTAGAAACTAAGATCTAGTTGTCAGTGTGCTCATTGCCACTGGAGTGTTACCACAGTGACTTTTTTTTTTTTAACTAAGAAAATAACATGAGGAGGCACAATTTGAAAATTCAACTTTCTTTAAAGTTAAATACCTGAGAAAAGTTAAGGAACAAAACTATCATTAGTTGTTCTTTTTTATCTAATGTCTTAGAAAAAAATAAACTACCGTCAATAATATTTTTATTTATGATTTTTCTCAGTCCTATTTGGACCTTTATAAAAACTGATTTATTTTAAAAGATGACAGAAACATCAGGAATAGTTATAAATACTCGTGTATCTATTCGGCTTTGTGCTGTCTGAGCAAGACATATTAGATGTCTTTGTGTAATGCAGTAGTAGTTACTTTGGCTTTTAGCTAAAATATGGTCTCTTGGTATTTCTCTGTAATTCTCTTCCTCTATACTTCCTCAGTCTTTACATACATAACGTAACCAAAATGAATTTATTCACTAGTCACACCTACATTTGGGAGTGGTAATGAAGGTTTCCATATACATTGAAAAAGATAAAAGAAAGTGTAGTGCAATTTTAGTTGTATGGATAGCCCTATCAGCATCAGTCAAAATGATATATCAGCAAAATGGTCTTATGTTTAGTGAAAAGAAAACTGTCCTGGGAATCAAAAAAATGTAAGATATTCCTTATGTATATGTGTGTATGTATTTAACATGCTTTCTGTTAAGAAGAAACCTCAAACACCGTAGAAATGTATAGTAAGGGAAATTCCCTGGAATCCCAATATTCAGAGATAACCACTTTTAATCTTCAGATCATTCCATTGTCCTCTTTTTATTTACATACACCCACACTGGGCAATATACTAAGACATCTTAAACATAAACAAATGTGTATGTAACTTTACATGAATGGGTCCATATGATGTATGCTGTTCTGCTATAAGCTTTATTTACTGGCAAGAAGGAGTTCCATCCTTATCAATAAATGTGCCATTTTAATTCTGTATAATATGCCAAGGTACTATTATTCTATGACTTCTTTTTCTTTTTTTAAAGATTTTATTTATTTGAGAGAGAGAGAGAGAGAGCATAAGCAAGGGGAAAGGCAAAGGGACAGGGATAAGCAGGCTTCCCATTGAGTGAAGAGCCCAATGAGGGTTTGGGGCTGATCCCAGCACCCTGAGATCATGATCTGAGCTGAAGTCAGACACGCAACTGACTGAGCCATCCAGGTGCCCCTCTGTAACTTATTTATTAACTTTCCTACAGCTGGATATTTCAATTGCATATTAAGGAATTACTGTTATAAATTATATACAGATCAACATCTTGTTGTTAGATTATCACCTTAGGATAAACTCCTAGGAGTGGGATCAGAGAGTAAAAGAATATGGACATTTTAATCATGGATAAATATTGTTAAACTGTCCTTTGGAAAGGTTTATCAATGCACACTCCCATCAGCAGATTCTTCTCTTAAGGTCTTCTTGTTATCCCTGTTTCTGAGTTAAAACACCCTATGTTTACGTGAGGATTTCTTATTTGTCCTGCATGAGAAGTCTTTCCTCAGTTCTGGAACCTCCTCACTGGTGATCTCTTTGAGTACTGATCTTGCCCCATGACCCCTATTCTCTTCTTCCAGAGCACAATTGGACACATCTTTCTATCTTCCATGTTTTTTAACCTGTTTCACATTATCCACGACTGAGTGGAAAACCAAACATGTTGTCCTGGGAATTCAAAGGCACAGGTTTTCCCTCAAACAAATGTGGAATCAAACCTGCATGATCAGTGTGGTCCTAGAAATCCTAAACAGATTAATTTTGCCTTTGTCTTTGCCTTGCTGGGCTGCCTTCTAGAAAATCAGTTTAGCACTATATTCTGGTTTACTTTTTGTCTGTTTGAGTTGTGTCTAATTGCTTAATCCATTCCCAGAATTTTAAATTTTAATAATCATAATTTTTACGGCTTAAATGTTCAAGATTTTTTCCTTTTAAAAATCTGCTTGAGTAGTCTCCTGGTTTTTCAAATACCTCATATTGTGTATCCATAATTTGAACATAGAAAGTTCCTAGGGCTCTAATGCTGTTATATTCTTTTGTATTTATTTTTTTATTTGTTCATTTATTGCCCTAATGACTGTGTTAACTCTTCTCTGTAGTGGCTTATTTCTTAATGTAATCTGTTGTTTTGGAGGGTGGACTAATGTCTGACATAATTTTATTTGTAGAGTTCCTATAAAGCTGGGGGCCGACCTGCATTTCTTCAGAGGAATTTGTGTTTAGTTGCTCCACACTACCAGTTTACTAATTTGGGACTGTCTAAAGTTAATTTATCTGCTTAGGGGTCTCCAGGACCACACTGATCATACAGTTTCAACGCTAAATTTGTTTGAGAAAAAAAAAAATCTATCTGTTTGCATTTCCAGGGAATGTGTTTTGTTTTCTCCTCAGAGGCTAAGGCAAGACAGACAAAGTTCCTTGCTGTCTCCTTTTGGTGGTGAGCGCACTTTCTTAGTCCATCCCTTTCCTGGAGAATATATGGCTCTATGAGAGTGTTGGTTTAGGCCTTAGTTCTTTTTTTATTTTTTTAGGATTTATTTATTTATTTGATAGAGAAGGAGAGAGAGAGAGAGAGAGAGAGAGAGAGAGAGATCGAGGGAGCGTGTGTGTGCCTGTCGTGAGGAGCAGCAGAGGAAGAGAGTGTCTCAAGCAGACTCCACACTGAGCACAGAGCCCACGTGGGACTCCCTCTCAGGACGCTGAGCTAAAACCAAGAGCCAGGGCAGCCCGGTGGCTCAGCGGTTTAGTGCTGCCTTCGGCCCAGGGCCTGATCCTGGGGACCCATGATCCAGTCCCATGTCATGCCCCCTGCATGGAGCCTGCTTCTCCCTCTGCCTGTGTCTCTGCCTCTCTCTGTGTGTCTCTCATGAATAAATAAATAAATCTTTAAAAAATAAATAAATAAACAAAATAAAACCAAGAGCCAGAGGTTTAACTGCTCCACCCAGGCCACCTTTATAGGCTTCCGTTCTTACTCTCCACTCTATGTAGTTCTGAAGCACTGTTTTCTGTCAAGTGTTTGGGTCACTATAATTAGCAAATAATCCTATTGTTTCAGCTTCTGCTTATCAATTAATTTCCATTTTCTATTCCATCCCTAGAGATTTCTTTTACTTTCTTGTGAGCTCAGTCACACAATGTAAAGGATTCTTTTTCTTTCTTTCTTTCTTTCTTTCTTTCTTTCTTTCTTTCTTTCTTTCTTTCTTTCTTTTTCTTTCTTTCTTCTTTCTTCTTTCTTCCTTTCTTTCTTTTTAACATGGCATTTCTAGTTGTTTGTTTTGGGATTTTTTTCAGATTACCTAAGGTTGCAAGACCTTTAGGATGTACAGTTAAATGTGGATTTCAGATAAACCATGAATACTACATTCGTCTAAGTTTATCCCAAGTATTAAATGGACTACATTTATCCTAAAAGATTATTCAATGTTAATCTGAAATTTGTATTTGATTGGGCATTCTGTATTTGCTATATCTGACGCTCTAGAATCTAATCCATGATATTGTTGGAAATGGAAGTTTGGATGATGTTTTAAGTATAGTTTTCAGAAATCAAATATGGGAGACATATACATTTGAGATTATAATTTTCTCAAATGTATCAATTTGGCTGTACACATAGTTATATTTTATTTTATTTTTTATTCACGAGACACACAGAGAGAGAGGCAGAGACATAGGCAGGCTCCCTTGGAGGAGCCTGATGCAGGACTCAATTCCCGGATCCTGGGATCACCACCTGAGCCAAAGACAGATGCTCAACCATTGAGCCACCCAGGCATCCCATGCACAGTTTTAACCTGAAAATTCTAGAAACAACATTCCATTGTCTTCATATCTGTAATTTGAACAATTCTGAATCCCTAAGTATCCCCATTGCCCTGTACTTTTTAAAAAAAATTTTATTTATTTGACAGAGAGAGAAAGAAGGAGAGAGAGAGAGAGAGAGAGAGAGAGAGAGATCCAGAAAGAGAAAACACGAGCAGGGGGAGGGACAGAGGGAGAAGGAGAGGCAGGCTCCCGACTGAACAGAGTCCAACATGAGGCTAAACCCCAGGATCCTGAGACCATGACCTGAGCCAAAGGCAGACACTTAATTGACTGAGCCACCCAGGCGCCCTTCCTCTGCACTTTTTAAGTGATCTTCTTTTTAAATACTTTTTTTTAATCCTTGAGGTTTAATCATTTAAAATATATGTCTTGATATTGCACATTCTTTATAAGCATTTTGTTAAGCAAATTGAATCTTTTTGGTATATGGAATCAGGACTTTTTTTTTTCTGAGACTGTTTTTTTTGTTTTTTTGTTTTGTTTTGTTTTGTTTCTTTGGATTTTTATGGGTTTTATTTATTCTGTACCCTACCCCCTTACCCCTGCCAGCATACAATAACCATATGTTAGCTTTCCATTTTTCTTCACATCTACTTTGGTATTTTTAAGTGCTTAACTCTTCATGACTTCTTATTTTTGTGTGACTTTTCACAACCCTGTTCTCAATCCTGTCTGGGTTTTTCTATGTTGCTGAGTCTCTTTGCTGTTTTTAATACCTTTTTTTTTTCTTGTGATGTTATTTTCCTCTCAACTTCTTTCTTTGGTTCCACCAGCTTCTTTTTCACCATATT
Organism: Vulpes vulpes; assembly: GCF_048418805.1. Taxonomy (NCBI): domain Eukaryota; kingdom Metazoa; phylum Chordata; class Mammalia; order Carnivora; family Canidae; genus Vulpes; species Vulpes vulpes. The sequence goes on from NC_132794.1 coordinate 42,664,764, forward strand.
CCTTGTATTATCCTTGTATTATCCCATTTTGTTCTATTCTTTCCTAAAATTCAATTTTCTTGAGTATGCAAAGTAGTTGCAAGATTTTGATACCATTTTTGAAGTGCATTTTCTTCCAAAGTATTCCCTCTATCTGAATTGTGTATATTCTATCTCACTGCTTCCTTTTCTTCTCATTTTAGTGGGAACAGAATTTATTTGATAGCTCTCCTTCCTAAAGGGGGTCATTCTATTCCAGCTTACCTCATTACCATTGGTTTTCCTTTCTCCATTGCCTGAGCACTCAGTAAGTTATCTGCTCAAACATATGCAGTGGACAAATGCCAATGTTCAATATTATTTGTTTTTTGTCTCAGATATCATAGGGGATGGGAGGAAGAGTGAGGAAATTCTGTTTTTGACAGCACTTCATTCGTTCTCCTCATACCTCAGTAGAATTCAGAGGTGGGTAAGTACTCTGTGCTTCACCTTGTTTTCCTATGTTAGCATAACCCAGGTATGTTCCTTTGTGGTTCACATGGTTTGACAACACAGTTTTTTTTTCCCCTTGCCTTCCTGGCTTTTTTGGCTGCTGCTTGCCAGTCTTGATCAAGTCCATTTATCCATAGAGATTAGTCTCCCTTTCTTTCTTCTTTCCTCCTGGACCCAGAACAAATGACCAAGCTCAGTGGTTCTTCAAGCTAGGACTCCAGGTTATTGTGTTGAACCAATAAGGGACAGGTACTCCCAAAGGGTCAACATTTTTTAAGTGCCTTATTTTTATCCCTAATCTGTATGCCCCCAAATTTAGGATAAAATTGGGAGAATATCAGTGATTTTTTAAAAATTATTTTATTCACAAATATGTTTCCCTTCATTACATTATTCTCTAGAAAAGGAGTTCTGTGTAGATTCCTAGCATCTTATCTGAATTTGATTTAAATTCTTTTGTATTTAGGTAATGCAGTTGATCCTTCCCTAGCTTTAGCATTGGTCATTCATTTTTTATTTTTGTTTTTGCTTAGTTTGTTAATTTTTGGTGAGTTCTACAGAAAATGAAAATTTGTGAAACTTCTCTTATGTTGCCTACCATCTTTCCTCCAATTGCCCATTTAACACACACACACACACGCGCACACACACACACACACACACATCTTGGGAAAGTCATTTTACCTCTTTGGGTCTCAACTTGTAAAATGAGGGTACAGCTAAATGACTAACAGGGTTCTTTTCATTTCCATGATGACATGAATAGAGTACATTCACTATGGTGTCAACATACAAAAAGAGACAAGTAAATTGGTGCACTCTTACACCTACCTCATCCATATGCAAAGAATTAATTTACTCCACATGACTTCAAGTTTCCTTGCCTCAAAATTGGCCTTAGATACATACACAGACAGTTCGTTTGTAGTAACAGGAGGTAGGCAGATAGAATATTGAGTGTGGAGGGAGAGGTTGTAGACATTTTGCTCTGATTATTTCCACAGCCAATTCAAATTTATAGTAAGAACAGGAGATTAGTAGCTATTTATTCATTTCTTTCCTAGCATGCACTTTCTTTTTCTTCCTAATAATACTCTGAATTTCCGAACTGTGACGTCTGAAAAATACTGACTCCACTCATGGATTTAAACCAAACAGTAATGGACATGCAACACAGGCATAAACCAATGAACACACTGCATTTCTATGGCCTTATCAACTGAAATAGGATTAAGCATGGGATCTAAACTGGATCAGTGCAAATAATCCACTATTTTTGCTGTGAAAATTGAGACGTGGATTCCCTCCTTTCTATATGTACTTTGTGTATGGAGATATAAAGCTTGGAACTGCAATGGGAATGAGGAGAGAGATTGAAGCTGGTAGGAGGTCATTATCAGAATGGAGTAAATCCAGAGGAAGTAGAGCTGAGAGATGGAACCTGATGATATCATGTGAATAGCAGAGCAGACTACATATGAAGTGAGATCTACTCAATTTCTGTATCCTAAAATCAAAATATTCTTAACAGATACCAAGGAAAATGTAGATCTGAAGTTGGGCTCTATTTCCATCTCTGGTATCTGAGATACAACCTGTTGCAAATAATGTCAGTGCTCTGCCCAGAAGCCCTTTTACTCTTTCTGTTTCTATGCACACCCATGTCCCTTTGGTGTGACAGCCACATCTTCCTGGGGCACTGGAACCACTCAGAGAGCCTGGGAGTTTCCATTCACTATCTAGTCCAGGGGTACAGAAGTCTAGTCTCTTGCCTTGGTTGGGACAACTCTATGGCATAATGTGTACTCTACTGTCCCCATGCTGAATATCTGCCTGAGGCTGCCCCATGCCAGGCCTCCTTCATTTCCTGTCCTGTACTGCTCTCACAAATCACATGCATACAGATCTTCATGTCAGGGTCTGATTCCAAGAGAGTGCCCCCTCAATGTGTGTGCAAGGGTCAACGGTTGTCAGAAAAGGTCCAAATATGAGAACTAGGAGAAGAGCAGTTTCTGTTTTGCCTGGTTTGTACTGGCTCCAGAGAGAAGAGAGAGCTGGTCTGCAATGCAATTTCAGACACTTCCAATCAAAGATGTAGTTTCAAGTGTTTGTGTTGGCCAGGATATAAAAGGTTTTAAAACTTCAAATTCATAAAAAAAACTAGTATTCTAGGCTTTAGCTTTTTAGAATGAAGAATTATTTATCAAATTCTTAAATTCTGTGTACCAAGGCTCACAACATTATTCTTTCCTACAGTGTGCTATAGCCATTGTGGGGATCTGCTGTCTGGGCTGTAGGAAAATATACTGCGGTTGCAGGATATTCAGCTTAGAAACTACCGATGGTGCCTTCAAAGTCTAATTTGTGGTATGAATATTTTCTTAGCCAAAAAAGAAAACCAGAAAAACACTGTGACTAATAGTAAGTATACTGAAATAGCACCACACATATGCTTATTTTGATGTGTGATTAGAGGGAATCAAAGAACTAAGTGCTTTCTAATCTACTATTTATATAGAATACACAGATTTCTGGCTTTAAGCTTTATGTTCTTAGTCTCATTTTATTTATATTTATATATATAATATGTATGTATATATACATGAGATGCCACATATCTGACATATGAAGTCAGCATTTTACTATTCATGAAAAAATAATCATTTCATTTTATAAAGTTGACTTATAGGTCACTATAGGTGGACAAGAAGTAAGAGGTTTCACATTGGATTTTGGTGAGATTTTTCAAATAGGAATAATTTTGGATAGTTAAAAACCAATAATCACAGTCCATGTAATCTCTTAAAGGAATTAACCTTAATTTAATCATATGTTAGGAAACCTCCAGTGTTGTTGATATTCAGGTATCTACCATTCTTAGGTATTATAATGGTTATCTATCCAATATTTTGATGTCCTTTCTATAGGCCATCACTACTTATAAGTTGGTGTCATTTGATGAGTTTAGATAAATAACCAGTAGTAAGAACTGTTGCTTTAATTAAACCTCCAGTGTTGTTGATATTCAGGTATCTACCATTCTTAGGTATTATAATGGTTATCTATCCAATATTTTGATGTCCTTTCTATAGGCCATCACTACTTATAAGTTGGTGTCATTTGATGAGTTTAGATAAATAACCAGTAGTAAGAACTGTTGCTTTAATTAAATAATATAATCTGGGAGTCATTTAGTTACTCAATAGCTTCCAGACCTGGATTCTTACATACTGCTTTCTGCGACACACTTCATGTATTCTGATAAACATCATCTGTAGTTCATAGTGGACAAAGTTGATAGGTAGATAATAAGTGGCTTACACCAATTTTATCATCTGGTGAGTGTTGAGGGTGCTGGACCTGAGAATTCTGAAACCGATAGTTAACTAGCTAAGAAAGTCTTATGGAGGTTTAAATGAGACACTATTTATAAGTGGTATAAGTGTTTAACTCACCTCTGAATTTCACTACTAGATATAATACTTCCAATAGAAAAATACAATTAGGAAAGTTTGGGATTTCTGGCCCATCGTGAATAATAAGAAAAAACACAACAAGAACATGGACCTTTATGGTTAGTTCTGAGTTAAAATCCAGGTTTTTCTACCGTTAAGCTGTGTGATCTAGGACTACCTAGATAACATCCTCTAAGTCTTATTTTGATATTATTTTGTGTTTTTAAAGATTCATTTGAGAGAGAGAGAGAGAGAGAGAGAAACATGAGTGGGGGGTGCAGAGGGAGAGGGAAAGAGAATCCTCAAGCAGACTCCCTACTGAGCCCAGTGCCTGACACTGAGCTCTATCCCAGGACCCTGAGATCATGATCTGAACTGAAATCAAGAGTCAGCACTTAAGTGACTGAGCCACCCAGGTGCCCCTATTTTGATGTTATTTTAAAAATGGAAATTAAGATACCTCTTGTGGAAGATGATTATGAGGACTATGTGAGTTGATGCATGGAAAAGACAGGTTTATAATTGGCTATTAATAAGTGATGGCTATTGTTGTTAGTGGTAGAAAACTCATGAGATTAGAAAATTACTTATGGGTCGAATGCTACTTTCAATCCATAGTAATACTAATCAAATTGGGATGGTTGGTAAGGATTTATGGATTGTTCACAGGGCCTTTGATGCATTTGGCTTCTTTGTCATCATCCATAACATTCAAATCAATAGTAATTTTCAATGCCTGTTATATGTATGGAATTGTTTAGGCATGAAGAGAATTCAAGAACTTCTTGTCTCCAAATAGTTTCCATACAAGTAGGGCAACAGACGAACCTCTGGCACATTGTAAGACAAAGTATGATAAGGGTGGAAAATGAAGGAAAGCTGCAACCACTACCATCTTTTATGATAACGTTAATACATATGAGAAAGGGGACTCTTTGGTCATGTAGCTAACAAGTGGGAAAGGTAACTCAATCCCTGTCTGCCCAATCCCCACATCGATGCTTTCAAACTCTATGCTAAACACCATACTCTATGCTAAACACCCTTGTCATACCATACCCTGTTTTAGATGCTGCAGTTTCCATGTTGTACATCATGATTGAAACAGGTTTTCTTAGGTTAGATTGGATACTCTCAGTTATTGTTTGGCTGCTGGAGTTTTCCTATAAAATTCCACTTTGATGGTGATCCTTACTTAGAATTTCTCCATTTCTGGACTTGAAAGCCTAGCCTAGAAAGAGTGACCATCAGCAGTAAGTGAAGTCCTGCTGAGGACTGTGTGGCAGGAAGGACTTCCTGCTTACAAAATCATTTCCTTGTCAGGAGCTGCCTTTCCTCGCTAGTGGGCAATACTTTATTAAGACGTTTCAATATGTTTCCTGCTTTAATTAGCTATGCAAATGCCATACCACCTTCGGGAGCAGATATTACTGAGAACTGAACCAGTTGGGGAACAAATTCCCAGATCTGCTACTTGGTAATGAGATTATTTGGGGGCAAACTTACTCATATTTTTGTGGTTCTCTTTATCTCCTTGAAAATTTGAGAATAGACAATGCCATCTATACAGTTCTGTCATTTAATTCCTTTCTTCCTTTCTATTTTGCGTCATGACGATTTACGTAATAATTTTATTTGCCTTACCAATGTATAAGCTACTTCCATGCAGCAGCAAAAGTAGTATCTTGCACATGACCAATAATTATTGGATGAATGTTTGTATATTTAATGCTTAAGAAAAAACAGCAGTATTGGATTATAATTCAGCACAGTGATGAAAGCTTAAAAGAGTAAACACTTTTCAGCTTTTAAGCTCCTTGAAGGCAGAAGCTATAAACAAATGGCAAATAAAATATGTTTATGCTTAGATAAGAGTGGGCTATAACAAATGATGGTCAATTAATGATTTTGAATCAATATAAAAGGAGAATGACTCCGGGTGCAATCAGCATTTAAACTTTTTTTTCTTAATTTCTTTTTTTTTAAAGATTTTATTTATTAATGAGAGACACACACAGAGAGAGAGGCAGAGACACAGGCAGAGGGAGAAGCAGGCTTCACACAGGGAGCCCAATGTGGGACTTTATCCCAGGACTCCAGGATCACGTCCTGCAGCCAAAGGCAGGCTCTATACCACTGAGCCACCCAGGAATCCCCTTCAATATCCTTAAAAACTCCAAACTATCTGCATTTCTATAGCATTCTGCCCCCTTCCCACTTCGTTCTCCCCTCTGGGACCTAGAAGAATCCCTGGAATGACCTCTTTAAATGCTAAGCTTTCTCTATTGCACTTCAGTGTGAAATCTTTTTCTCCTTCTGAAAGCTGGAGGGAGTTTCCTAAATGATTGATTGGTGAGGTGTCCCCTGGACACACTGGTGCAAACACCATGCAACCACTGATTGATGTGCTCGCTCTTTCACGAACGCATTCATTTTCTCTTCTCTAACTCATACAATTTATTCATCCCATGATGCATTTATGCATCCATTAGCACTGTCTTTCCATTTTTAAACAGGTGAAAAGATGAGAAGTTAACACTTATAAGGTTATAAGGCTTTATGAAAGCAAGTCTGTCTTAAGCAAAATACCTGATCTTTCCCTATATCCAGAAGAATATTTTGAAGGGTTTCTTTTATTCTGATTGGTTACAGATTTAGAACAACTCTGGGAAGCGTGGCTGAAGCTACAGACTTCTACTACATCCTTGGGTTGAGTCAGCTACTACACGAGGGATAAAATAGGGATGGAAAGATAAAAATTCCAATTAGAGCCCTGTCATTGCTTGTGAGCTTGGGAAAGTCAATTACACTTGGGGTTCAGCTTCTTTATCTGTACAATGTGAAGAATGAACTAGAGCTTTGAAGCTTTGAAGGCTCCTTCCAGCTACAATGTGCAATGATTCTGTAACTACCACTGACAAGGTAGTGACATCATGAAGAAATCTGACACTCATGAGAAATTTAAACCTAAGTCATTACACTTTTCAGGGGAGGCTAATCATGGTACCTATTGTTAATGCGATTTAAATATGAACAATATGCACACTCAGGTGAAATATGAACAGTTTATAAAAGAATCTGTTATATATAACTCAAGATTGTACAAAACCAGAAAAAATTCTCCAATTCACAGATAGTTTAGGAGCAAACATTAATCTTATAAACATGTCTAGGTCATTGTTTTTACACTGAGGTGAAGAAGAGGCATTATGCGGGAAAGTAGAAATTTAGTTTAAAAATTGTTTAGCCTTTAGCTTTACAAAGAAGAGAAAGCCTTATCTGATACAAGAGAAGGTTGCTTTTATTTTCCAAGAAGACTTATTCCCATATGGCTTATCACTTCAGTGAACTGCAAAACAGTCCTTTCAACTCAACCAAATCAATACATTTTAACTTTTCATGAAATTAAGCATTTTGAAATGTGTTAACCCAGGTGTCTCCCACAATACTATAATTTACAGTGTTATCAGTCAGAAATTATACTCAGAAGATTTAAGGAATATGATGCAGGACATTCTGAAGCAAATGCTAAAACAGTCTGAGAGGGAATTTTCATTAGCAGGTCAAAACATACTGGCGAACTTTGATTCCTTCATTAATTCAGATAATATTTGTTGAGCAGTTCATTGTCAGGTGCAATCTTTTATTTATTTTGTTCACCTATAAATCCTTACCAAAGGTGACACATAGTCAGGTGACAATTTGTGTTTCGTGATATCAGCCACCATACCCTTCCTGTTTCCCTGCCAATGTCTCCCTTTTGAATAGTATTTTTCTTCAAAGCTCTGCCTGCCTTTTACTGAGCAGTGGGATTAGTGCCAGACCGCAGTAAGCAATTTGTTCATCCTTGGAGAGCAAATTTGCACTACCCCATGATACAAGCATTTAAACGATTTTATTCGTTCACCTGTGTTGAACATTAAGGGGGTAAATTTTCAGTCCAGGGATTTGGCTTTAAAACTCCAATTGATGTTAATGAGAATTTGTAATGAGACCCTTCTTCTTAATTAGTGGCACCATACCTGTGACTGTAGGAGGCATGGCTTAGACGTGGGGAGCTTAACGAGGTGATAACAAGGAGAAAATGTTTAAGCCTGGATTTTGGCCTGGTCCATACTTTACTATGCAAACATACTTTAGGAGCTGATGCTTTAAATTTATTACCTGGCTTTTTATGGCTGTGTAGACCTTTCCTAAGAACAATCTGTCGTTTCTGTAAAAAATACTCTTGTTCCATAGAAAAAGAGGGACACAGAAGAAGCTAAATCAAAGGAGCAAGAATAGGATCAAGATTTTCCCTCCTTGTTCATGCAGAGCAAATTTGATGCTGAAACAAACTATCTCTTGCTGTTTTGCTTGCCTCAATTAAGGAATACCACAGTTTATTAAACTCTTTCCACAGTGAGGGGCAAAATTCTGTTCTTTAGGTAAACTGAACCTTCCAGTATCATTCAGGATATTACAGGGATGATTTAAAGAAAGAAGAATCTGACTTTCATAGCTTCTTTCCTTGAATATTATCTGATCATTATGGTATGTGGGTAAAAAAACAAGTTTTGATCTTGCAAATTCTATCCACTTGAGCTGCTTCTTATTGCTACAGCACATGACCTAATCTAGGAAGAATAAAATAATCGCAGAATCATAAAATTTTCACTGTACTAGCAAAGGACATAAAAGTTGGATTATTGATTTTGTTTGAATGATGTGCTGTAATTTCATACGCCAACAGAGTGGAGCACAAATCTTGGCCTGCCAGCTTTCATTACTAGAATTCACTTTCTTGCCACCAAGTAACTTTTACTAAGTCACAAAATAAATCTGGATTTCTCAACTTACTGAAAATGAATCTCTTTAGCTCCAGGTAATTAATAGGAATTTAAGGACTATAGATCTGCTTCATTTGGGAGAGGAGGGGAAATACCTGAACGTGGGTCTGGTACTATTTTTCTAGTTTACAATTATTCCCATGCCAAAGATAAAGTAACAAGTATACAATTTCTGAATCTGTACTGTATCTCTTTGCCTCCTTGACATATTATTTTTAGTTCTTTTTGCTGGTTTCACTGTGCTAGTTTAAAAAACAGTAATGGTAAAAGTAAAGTGTGCATCAAAACAAGAAATAAAACCAGGTTGAGGTCAAAGCAGCCAGGCTGGATCATTGTATGCACCATTTTGCTTCAGCTGTCATACATTCAGAGAGCTAAATCTGTCTAAGAGTTAAATTGTACTTATTCTTAAGGGGAAAGGTGTGGATGACAGTGTAAGATCAATGGTAAACAGTGCAAAGGGACTGATAACATGTCAGTTTGTCCACGATGCAATTCTTATGTGCAAAAAACCATTAGAAATCCATGGATAACTAAAGGCATATACCATTCAAGCGACAAACTATTTCTGATTTATTTAAATGGCCAGAGTTTTGTAACACGGACAATTCTAACCAACGAAATTAGAATTTCACCCAGTTAAGAGGAGCTATGGATATAATTCCCAATAATGGTTGTATGATTAAAGGACAAGTTATACTGAAAGCTTTATGCATTATAGTTTTTCTTCTGTATTCTAATAATATCAAATGAAAACATGTCTGAAGTATCAGAGTTAACAATGACTAAAGATGGCAAGCTTACAGATCTAAAGGAAACTGTAGAATTATATTACAAAACTCCAGACTTTTAGAACATTTTATGATTACTTGAAGAAGTGGCCCATATCAAGACAAAGGCTAATATAATGGCTGAACAAATTAGGATAGTGTCCCTTTTATTGAAAATCGAGATGGCCTATGCACTTTCAGGGACCATAAGCCCTCAACTTGTCCCTCAAGAAAGCAGCCTTTTATAAACCATATTTATTCCTGTAGATGAAATTAATCTGCAACTTGGAGAAAACTTGACATATTTTTATATTTTATTTATAAAATAATAATATATATTATTATTATTATTTAAACTTGGCATATTATAGGGAGTTAGGAAAGACTGGTTAGGTGATTAGAGGAAAAAAATGAGATTAGAAAAAAGCAGTCTAGATTGAAAAAGTTGGGTATTTAGATTAGAATACGTTTAGGAATGAGAGAATTTTCATGGTCACCTTCTCTTCTGGAAGCATAAATTCCTCTCCTAAAAATAAAATGAAATCTTAGAAATACTTAAAAAGAATGCATGGTATAAATCTACATTCCTGGGGGTAACAAAGGCATGGGTAAATTATTTTATGCAAAATTCTTTATGGTGGAATGAATAATTATTAAAACTTTTAAGACCTTCCACAGTCTTTATATTGGTTATTTTTTACTCCTTGTCCCTTTGCAGGACAGATTTATAATCTCAGTACTGCTTAAATAGAGTGGAGAGTAGAAAGTAATATGCGGCTCCAATTTGGGAGTTAAGAACAACTTTAAAAATAGCATATTAGCTCTGAATCTGATAATGTCTTTTCTGCTATCGCTTAAGTTTGTGTGATATGTTAGGGAATGGGGAAAACTGGCCCAACATAAAATCAGATTAAAATACCTATAAGCAGAGCATGAGGTAAAAGGAAGAACAGTCAACCAATGTCTGATAAAATTGTATAAGATATAATCTAATGGCTTAACTTGGTGAGAAGACTAAAACTTCCTGTATCTTGAAACAGAAGGCCAGGATCAAGGAGTTCCACAACAGGGAAGAGAGGCTTATAGTTACAATGCATGACCTAAAATGTCCTCACCACAGGGTGTGGTGTTGGAAATATCAGAGAAAGTAACATCTGATAATCATCAAACTAAGAGTTTGGGCTTATTTTTCCATTGAGGTTCATGTAAACATCAAATTTATGTGGGAGGCCAATATAACCTCAATGTTTTAAAGGGACAAGGAAAACATTATGCAAAAGTTCTTATATGGCATTTTATCACTAACACTGCTAAATATTGTTTGAATTTCTATTTTCAGAATGACATTAGAGTAATGGTGTTTCACATATAATATACCTTCATCGTGCATGAGGCACACACTATGTATCATAAGTCTGGAAGGCTCTGGAGATACAAAGACAGACAAGCTCCAGGATCTAGGAAAGTTGGAATGAGAAAGGAGAAGAGGAGAGAGGAGGAAAGCATTGTAAGAATAAAATAAGATATTAGAAGTGTTTTAGCAGAGCCATGTGTAAAACTGCATGAGCATGCAGATAAGGAAGTGATTTTTCACTATAATTTTTAACTTTGTATATGGCACTTTACATTGAATTTTTAGATGTATATTCCCATATACTTCCAGTAAGTTAGTGAGTTAATCACTTTTGATTTGTGCTACCAATAGTTTTCATGAGTTGTATCAAGCAATCTACACATGTGTCCAATTAGTCCTCCTTGAGAAGGTTATAGCTCCAAAACTGACGGCAGGCTGTGGCAAATGCAATTTTCTTTTGAAAAGTGCAGTCTCAGGGATCCCTGGGTGGCTCACCAGTTTAGCGCCTGCCTTTGGCCCAGGGCGTGATCCTGGAGTCCTGGGATTGAGTCCCACGTCAGGCTCCTGGCATGGAGCCTGCTTCTCCCTCTGCCTGTGTCTCTGCCTCTCTCTCTCTCTCTCTCTATGTCTATCATAAATAAATGAGTAAATCTTAAAAAGAAAAGAAAAGTGCAGTCTCTATTTATAAAATTAAGTTGAATTATGATTTTCACAATCTCCCAAACAACATATACATACCTGTCTTATCCTTTGTTCTTCTATTTTTTGTCCCCCTCCCCCAACAAACTAGTTGTGGATTTTTACCAATTCTGCCTCAGAAATGTCTCTCTAATCTATGTATAACCTCTCCATTCCCACTGCCACTGCCTCAATCCAGACTCGGACAATGTTTTCTTGCCTCCCTTCTCTTTGTCAAGTTCTCTTTCCAAAAAGCAAGGCTGATCATGTCATTCTCATACATGAAAATTCTCTATTTGCTTTATTGTCTGCAGGATACAACTCAAACTTCTGAGCATTGATAAAAAATCCTTTATCCTTGGGCTCCAATCTACCCTGTCAGTGTGCCACATACACTTGCCACAACCAAGATCTTATACTTATCCTCATGTCCCAGATACACTAGTCTCCTTTATAGAAGGTAAAACTAGCCTCTCTCTGGAATTTCTCTTCTTCTCTGGCAGTTTCTGAGACATCCCGTAGCTTGTCAGCTACCAACTAAAACCTTTGGGTTTCCTGGAGTTGGCAAGAGAGTGTCATCAGCACTCCATAGGGCTTCAGTTCTTATCTTTATAACTGCCCTTCCCATTTTGTTCAGTAATTTCCCAGCTTACTTGTCTCTCCTTATTTCCACCTTGTTCTATTGACTCATAAAATCTCTAGTTCCAACCCAGTGCCTTACATAAAGTTTACTACATGTATACATCCAGGAAACCAAAGCCAATAAAATGATGGCACTGGTCTCAATAATAATGCTAACAATAGTACTATTAATAAGTAATGTCCATAGCAAATTGTTATATAACACAATGTGACAGACACCACTATTTCACATATATTAGTTCATTTAATCCTCATGCCAATGGTACTGTTATTATCCATTTATAGAATAGGAAATTGAACCACAGAGAAATGAAACAATTTGCCCAAAGGTGTTTAAGCATCCCCCAAATTTCCATGAAAGATATTCACTGGCTTTTTTTTTTTAAAAAAGATGTTATTTATTTATTCATGCAGAGGGAGATAGAGAGGCAGAGACACAGGTAGAGGGAGAAACAGGCTCCATGCAGGGAGCCAGACTTGGGATCCCGGGTCTCCAGGATCACCCCCTTGGCCGAAGGCGGTGCTAAACCGTTGAGCCACGCGGGCTGCCCATTGGCTTTAAAGAAACACACATAGAAACAAATAAAGGTTGTGTGTTCAAAGTATTTTTGGAAATCCTGGGTTAGATGGAGATAAACAAGTTTCTTTATTGCAGGACTCTGCAGAGTCCTTACTCTACCAACAAGCACTATGACAATGTAAAAGTGTATTGAAGGCAGATCTACCCCAATTCTCTAGACACAGCCTTTTGGTGGCCAAGCATCTTGTGGAACTAGTAGATCTATGAAATACACTTTGGAAAACACTGCTGGAGGGTTTTATATAAGGTGACACAGGAAAACCTGTTATCAATTAATACATGCATGTCTCTTTCTCTTCCTCTCCTTCCCTGATCCCAAGATAGGTCTTAAATTCTGTGGTCCTGCCTAAGGTCAGAGGTGAACAAATAAACTGTCAAAGACAGTGGTTAATTTCCTTTTTACCTCTCTCCTTCTGATTTACAGATACTGTAATTACATATTAGAAACACTATTTTTTTTTTTTTTTTACTGGTGTCAACTATAGTTCTTAAACTATGGAACACAGTTTTTTTTATACTATGGCTAGAAAACCTCAGCGACTTTCTGTGTCCAGTTGAGGAATATACATCACAATTGTTTCAACCCTCAGCTGAGCTTCTATGTGTTTCTAAAGGCAGCAAGCAAGATGTGTACAGGGTAGAAATAAAGCCACCTGGGTCTGCACCAACTAGCTGTGAGGTCTTACTATATGCCTCGGTTTTTTTATGTGTATATTAAGGATATTTGAGTAGCAATCTCTCAAAAACCCTTTAATTCTACGAGTCAAACACATGCAAATTGCTTCTCCAAATTCACTGAAGAATAGAACAGAAACATATTAACTAAATATCTAAACTACATTGGCGGGAGTTTTTCCCCATATTATAAAGAAACTTCTGTTGATTAAATTAAATATAAATAGTAGGTCGTGGAAAGCATCATCTGAAGAAGTGAAGAACAGGAGGTAAAAGGAATAAAATTTTTACTGCTTCCTTGGTAGAGACAGTTTTTTAGGCTAGAGAAATGGCAGATTCTTATATTCTGGTGTACAGGAACTATATGAATAAAACATGGCTGTGCAAATGAACTCGCAACCTTATTCCAAAGCACCATTCAGGAATAATACGTTTAATGTCTCATCAACTTCCCCAGAAAAGTGAGAGTAAACCTGTGCACACAGACAAAACAACCCTAACAAAAACCAAGGTAGAAATAAATCTGCTATGGGGAACAGATTTGATCAACATGTGAAGGTTTTCAAAACTCTAAGTAATATGCTAGTCACTTAAAAATACTCCCACATTTCTGCTTTCTCCCATCATTCTATGCCTTAAGATTCATCTGTCAACTTTGATGCATCTTTTTAAGTACCCCTCCAAGCCTAAAAATCTAGACCACAGAAGAGCCCTTTTTTCTTTGAAACTATCTGATCAATCCATAGATCATTTACCTGCAAGGATTATTTGGTGAAGCTAAAGCGGCACATCAACCGGCAGCATCTGAGGGCTGAGGCTGCAGAACGTCAACAACAAATTGTCATTGGCATTCCATTTATGAACCTTCAAACAGCATCAGATCTTTTCCATGGGAAACCAGATCAGGTCAGACTAGAGCTGAATATTTCTTAACAAGCTAACCATCAAAAGAATTTACGTTTTGAATAAAAAGGCTATCATTTGTTGATTTGAATATCAAAGGGATCCACTGCAAACTCCCAGTCTAGAAAAACCTCCCTAAGCTACACTAGACAGGTGTTTAATAATCTATTATTAAGGCACTATTTTAGGTTACTCAGAATTATAAAAAATAGCTGTAACTGTGAAGCTGCAAATGGGACTGCACAAAGAAATGAATGCTATTAACATACTATTAACAATTCAAAAGAATGAGTTGACATACCAATCAAACTTGTTAATTGACTGTCAATGGCCTGTCCCTGAATATACAACATGACTGCATTATAGATTTCAAATGCTGACAGGAAGACAGTTCCATTTGCATTAACTTCATAAACTGATCAACAACCAAACTGCCACATACATTTATAATGGGAAGCTGAATCATTTCAATATTCATGGAGCTCTGTAATTGTAAATTAGGTACTGGCAAACAATACAATACTGTACATATTCTAAAATATCCTAAATTTCATTGACCTACTTTCATTCTGATTTTAAAAGACAGAAAAAAGTTTCATCTTGAAGTGATCATTACTTTAATTTATGGTTTGTGCCTCAGGCAAAATTTGTTTGCAACCCAATTTGCAACTGTGGTTTACAGTTGCACTCTAGAAGCATCAGCGGTCTAGAAAACACAAGGTATGAAAGGTGATGCACAAGTGTTCTTGCCTTACTTGGGGATTTTGAATACAGAAATATGAAACAAAATGGTTTCAATTCCTTCGGTGACAACCAAATGATCCATTATGACAAGATGTTTAGCAAATAAACATTAACATAATGAAAAGAAGGCTACCTATTAGTCCTGCACTGGAGCTTCCTCAAATCCACTTAAATAGACCTGCTGTTCTGAAACCATACTTCAAAATCTTCAATCATCCATCAGTTTGGGAATCAATAGAGTAACAGTGAAGATAAATGAGTGCTAAAGACTATAGCTAACAGAGGCTTCATGAGAAATGATCTGAAATTCAATAGTTATCAGCATGGAAATATTCCTTTCAAATGCTTCTATGATCTCTTCAAGAATTAACACTGATTTCTTTGAAAAGCCGTTTTCCCCAGAGGTAAATGCTACTTTTGTCTCTAATATTTTTCTCTGATCATTATCTATGCATGACTTCTCCATCCACTGGAAGTTGCTCGAAGTTTGTAGATGAATCCTGGAGAATTTGAATGTGTCTTCACAGTTTTGAATGGGCCAATTTACTCTCATTAGTTTCAGTAAAAATCGTATTAAAATTTTTTGTTGGCTTTCCCAATCATTGTCCATTGCTAAATAATTATTAGTTGAATAAGGGTACTCCTAAATAATGTGAATGTTATCCTTAGAGGAGTACTCATCCTATCAGTTAAGCAGTAATATATACTACAAATGAGCAGTAATATATACTACATAAAAGTAAATAATATACACACACAATATGTCTTGGTGTGTGTGCAGATGTGTATAAAATATATAAATTTAGGGGCACCTGGGTGTCTCAGTGGTTAAGCATCTGTCTTTGGCTCAGGTCGTGATCCTGGGGTCCTGGGATTGACTCCCACATGGGGCTCTCCCCGCAGGGAGCCTGCTTCTCTCTTTGCCTATGTCTCTGCCTCTCTCTCTGGGTCTTTCATGAATAAATAAATAAATTCTTAAAAAAAATAAATAAAGTATATAAGTTTATATAAATGTTTATATATTATATAATGTGTAATACATATACTCATATACTTACTTATATTTGTACATATAAATGTATATAATGCAAATACATATATTTAATATAGATACAATATATATTTAATCAACTTTGTATTTTACAGTAGTTTTAGATTTACAGAAAAGTTGCATAAGATAGTACAGGGTATGTAACCTGTCTCCAGTTTCCCTTATTGTTAACATCGTCCATTATCATGGTACATTTGTCACAGCTAATGTACCAATTCTGATACATTAGTATTGAGTAAGATACATATTTTATTTGTATTTCCTTAGTTTTTATCTAATGTTCTTTTTCTGTTGCAGGATCTCATCCAGGGTACTGCATAACATTTAGTCATCAGGTCTCCTTTGGCTCCTTTGACTGTGACAGTTTCTCAAACTTTCCTTGTTTCTGATGAACCTGACAGTTTTGAGTAGCACTTGTCAGGTATTTTATAAATTATATCTTGTTTTGGGTTTGTCTGATGTTTTTCTCATGGTTAGACTGGGGTTGTGGGTTTTGGAGAGAAAGATGACAGAAGGAAAGTGCCATTCTCATAAGTGATACATTTTTCTCTTTGAAAGTTCTCAGGATACTAACTGTACTTAAAATATAATATTTTGATTAAAAGCAATTTATTTAAATCATCAGTAATAATATACAGAGGAGGCTGTGTGGATATAATGGAAAGGCGTTCCATTAGTAATTAGTAGTATAGTAGATGTCAAGCTATCTGTTCACTGTAGGTTTTGACCATGTCTGGGCATGTCTCCTCTTGAACCAGCTCTCCTTCCCCATCTCCCCTTGAATTTTATTAGATATATTCTAATTTCTGTCGTATCCATGTAGAGGCAGTGGTGCCCGCTACTTCAGTACTGATAGAGTGTCAGTGGGTTGGTAGTGATACAAGAGTGTTGGTGACTTGGGAAAAGATCGGGTGCCATTAGAATAAACTTTAGTGCCTTCATTTAGCATTAGTAATGACAAGGATAAGTATCACCCCTTAAAAGTGACATCAGTATAGCAAACTAGGAAAGGAAGAGAAACATAGAAGCTCCATAAATAGCCAGAGGTATTAGTTTTTTCATGTTTACATAAGCTTTTTCTTGGAAATGTGTAACATCTTTGGGAACAATCATAGGGCTAAGTTTTTCTCAGAGAGCCACAGCATCTAGTCAGAGAGATACCAGATTAGATAGCTATTTACCTATGGGCCTGACCTATAGTCATGGTTTACATTTTCTTTGAGTTTCCATAACCCATAAAATGGGATCTGACCTACTTCAAAAAGTTGTTCTGAGACTTTGTAGATGTGAGACTGTTTTGGAAAGTATAACAATTTCTTTAAATAGGCCCTTAGGGTTATATGCAACCGAGGTTCAAGAAATGGAAATTGATGTGGGATTGAAGGGACATTACAGGAAACAGAACCTTAGAAAAAGGCCTTGTGAGCACTGGAACTAAAGTCTTGTGGATGGAGGGTGGTTCTTAAGAGCCACAGGAGTATTTGCTTAGGAATCTCCATTCTAACATTCAAATGAAATTCTAGTTTTCTAGGTGTCAGCTTTTTCTGTGTGTGTTTTCTCACTTGTTCTATTACAGCACATCTGTCTATTGACTTGTGGTACTCCTAAACCATTTCAGTGTGCTAACCTTAGATCATAAAGGCAAGGAATGAAGGCAACTCCACAAATGGCTACTTAGTTCACCACTCCATATGGATTCCCTACCTACTAGGTTCCATTTTCTTGTGGATACAACTTTAGCTCTCCTATGGAACATCGTGGTCCTGCTATTTTATGACAACTTTCTATGCATTCTTTTTACCTTAGCAGACTGATATTAGCCTAACCCATATCTTCTGCTTTTCAGTTTGTGCTAAGACATTTGATAAGGCCATTGCATGAGTGATGGAATGCTTAGTTCCTGAGCTTTTCTTTCTTTTTTTTAAATTTTTTTAAATTTTTATTTATTCATGATAGTCACAGAGAGAGAGAGAGAGAGAGAGAGAGAGAGAGAGGCAGAGACACAGGCAGAGGGAGAAGCAGGCTCCATGCACCGGGAGCCCGACGTGGGATTTGATCCCGGGTCTCCAGGATTGCGCCCTGGGCCAAAGGCAGGCGCCAAACCGCTGCGCCACCCAGGGATCCCTCCTGAGCTTTTCTTGGACAAAAAAACACTGGTAGAGTGAGAGGTCCGAGTGGTGGGGTCATACCCTGCATGAAAAGCCTGGAACTGTTTTTCTCCTAAAAGACTGTCGGGATGGTTTCTCTTTGAAGGGAACAATGGACCTGGTAGCCTCCAGGATAGACAAGACCAGTGTAAGACATGAGAAGAGACATTTTGTGATCTTAACTGGCTATCCAAAATCTAAACCAATGCTCTAAAATCTGCTCCTCAGAAAGTCATAGAATTTTAGAGTTGGTAAGGATTTTAGAAATCATCTTGTCTAAAATTTTCATAATTTTCATATTAACATATGATTAAGTGTATTATTATATAATACATAATTTTTCATTATATAAGCTTTTTATCTCATAATTTTTGAGTGCAAAAGTTCAAGTCCAGGTTAAATGTCTGCTAAAGGTCAGAAGGCTCTTTAGAACAGTGCTAGGCTTAGAGCTTAATGTCTTTTATTCTACCCCTACCTGAAGCTTAGATATATGTCAATGTGGCAATAGACTTTATCAAGATAGGAACTCAATTTTTTGAAACATGCTCATTCTTTTCTCTCTCTCTCTCTTTTCCTTCCTTCCTTATTTCTTTCCTTATTCTTCCTTTTTCCTCTTTTCCTTCCTGTTCTTCTTCTCCTTCCTCTTCTTTTCCTTCTCCTTCTTTTTCGACAACACTTGGACACCTATCTTTTATACGGTTTCATAAGTACTCCTTTGTTTTCACTAATTGGTGATATATACACCTACATTTTCTTTAGCGTCCAAGTCCTTTCTCCTTCCCTTATTTGTATATTTACTGCCCTTCATACTCCACATTTACTTTCTCCTTAAGATTCATCCTATATGATCATCTCTCCCTCCCTATCTCCACTTGAGTTCTATTAGATGTGTTCTAATTTCTATCACATCTTTGTAGAGGCAAGCGTAAAACCAACACTTTTTGCCCCGCTTCAGTCAAAATCTCATGGAGCAACCGAAAGAAGAAAATTACTGGCTACCTGTGATTTATTCAAAGCAGAGATTTTGCTACAAATGTAACTATGACTGTACATGTATACTCTACTTCTCAGGAGGAGAAGCTATCTTTGACACATAACCTATCATAGACAGAAAGGGGGGCACCTGATAGCTCAGTTGGTTAAGCTGGTGCCTTCGGCTCAGGGCATGATCCCAGAGTCCTGGGATTGAGTCCTGCATTGGGCTTCCTGCCCCATGTGGAGCCTGCTTCTCCCTCTGCCTCCACTGCTCCCTCTGCTTGTGCTCTCTCACTCTCTGTCAAATAAATATTTTAAAAATCGAAAGAAGAAAGAAAGAAAGAAAGAAAGAAAGAAAGAAAGAAAGAAAGAAAGAAAGATCCATTTCTGTAATTAACTATAGTATTTATCCAAAAGTAATATAAAATAGATAATAAGATTTCAGTTATGAAGCAAAGCCTAATAGGAATGGGTTCTGGAGCATGCTCTATAGCTCCATTTTGTATTTGCAATAGTAGAGATGCTGACAGTTTCAAACAAGTTAACTGATATATAGAAATAAGTAACACCACAAAGTTTACTATCCAGAATGCAGTCAAGAGCCTTGAAGCAAGCTCCTTCCCACCTTCTTCTGCAGAATTAAGCCACTGAGCAGCCAATCTCAGTGCTGAAAGAGCCAGTAGGCTTCAGTTCATACAATCTCAGTGCAATTTCTCAGGTATCTCCCCCAAAGACACTTTACTTTAGTTGTGGTTACACCAAGTTTCTTGTCTGGTTTTTCTGCCCACAATAAGTTAGATATAACAAATTGCAAAGTGTCAGGGAAGGAATCCTGAGATTCAAGCTCATGGATGATACCAAAAAGTGACAGCAGGTCAACTAGTAGCCGGGAGGAGATATAAGGACTATGTAAAACAAGTACAAAGACTCAGAAATCCAAATGGAAGGAAATAGTCTTATTAACCTCAATAGCCTTTGGAAGAACTACTACTTTAGAGTAAAATAATGTTCATAATGTGACCATAAATCTTTAAGAATAAATAAAATTCTTCTTCAGTAGAATCCAGGGTGAAGTGAAATATATTTTACCATGTTTCTTTTAATCCAAAATATGTAAATAACATAAGTAATCTGAATACCTCATTTATTTTTTTTATTTTTATTTTTTTAAAGATTTTATTTATTTATTCATGAGAGACAGAGAGAGAGGCAGAGACACTGGCAGAGGGAGAAGCAGGCCTCATGCAGGGAGCTCAACGTGGGACGTGGGACTCGATCCTGGGTCTCCAGGATCACGCCCTGGACCAAACACGGTGCTAAATTGCTGAGCCACCTGGGCTGCCCTGAATACCTCATTTATATAGAATTTTTTTCCTTTATGAATTTAGGATAAATGAAATAGTTTTATACAATGGTTGCTCAACTCTCTTTAGCCCCGATGAAAATTCAGATACTAATTTTCATGCATTTTACCTAGTTCCTTTTTTTCTACCTTCCCTATCTCAAGAGGAGAGTTCCTTTACAACAACTGTATTATCTTCTGCTTCTTATTTTTTTAGCCTCTGACCTCCGGCAATCCATTTAAGAAAGCCTCCCAATTCCTTCAGAGTATTCTTTTCTTTTTTCCAGATGCCCTGGGCCTAAGGACATCAATAAGATCTGTAGAGGATTCCATCACAATTGTTACTTAGTGATATTCATTAATTTTTCTGGAGGAACTCTAAGTCATTCCTTTCACCTTATATATTTTCTATATAATGTTTTAACAACTACTGATACTTAAAGTTATTCATGTCTTGACTATTGATTTATGAAAAGAAATTCCCAGAAGTCAAAGCCTACAATATATTAAATCATTTCTTCTTGGAAGTCATTTCTGCATACCTCAGTCCTTCTTGCCTCATCTCCTTAGATGACTTAGTTTTTTTCTTTAATGGGTTGTCCCAAATACATTCCTTATGCAGTTTCACTTGGCTTTTATCCTTCCTGATGCAGTGCAGCGATACAATGTGCCTCAAGCATAGTACCCATAATCACACCACTCTCTTTGCTGTCATGCAGAACTGGAAACATTCAGATAATCTGAAATCCCATATTATCTAGAGGTCTTCCTTGGCTTTAAGAGTTCCCGCCTGCCCCCACCTCCTCTTGATCTTTTTTTGCTCTGTCTTTTAATTCAAGCTGAACTTCATTCTCTTCATAATGATTGTTTTTCATGTTCAGTATCTTTTGCAGATGCTATTGCATAATTTAACAATCCCACCTTGATCATTAATATAGCCACAAACATAGATTTGATTCCTCCAATTATTAGACATAAAACTTTACATATATAATAGAAGTGCTCAGGTAAACTGATGTCTCAGGATGGAGTGCGAATATAAATCCAGAAAGTTAGTGAAAAAAGTAAACACCTCCTTTGAATTACAGAATGGAATGGGAATTTTAAGGTAAAGTGACCAAGCATGGATTAAAACAGTTTTAAGTGAATTGATAATGGTGAAGGAGAAGTGAACATCATGCATATTTAAAAAGTGGTATGGTGAAGACATACCAAAAAAAGGAGGGGTGGTTTTGCTTGAGAACCACTGTGTATGGCCCTTGCACTTTTCTCTATGTTCACTATCCTGGGAGTTTTGTGTAATACAGCTGATGAATATACTAGAAGGTCTACTTATAACTTAAGATTCTAAAGCAGGTTATATATACATTTTGTACCATTTTTTTCCATTTTATTAGAGATTTAAATTAGATTTGTTACTAGAGTCCCCTCAAATTTCCTATTTGAAAAGTGATATAAAAATTTTTAATGCAATCTCCAAAGTGCTTCCAAAATAAGATAAATACATTTTATAAAATATTTTAATTCTAATAATGAGTCAGAATACGTTTAATCTACATTAACTAATTTTTCCTAAGTTTCTAAATAGTTTCTAAGTGATTTTTCAGAAATCTTAAAAAATAGCCATTTATGGAAGATTTTCTTTACTTCCTTAATGTATAAATACGTCTTTGCTTTTTTGCCAGACTCTGTAGAGATTTTTGCCGATACTCTGGGAGTATGCCACTAGATTATTTTCATGCTTACATGTCTTAAAGTGGAAAAATAAAATGAGAGAACCATGCAAAATTTTGCCCTTACAAATCATTACCAAATTCACATTTTACCCTCAAATAAAGACTATGCCTTTAAAATATTTGAGGGGCACCCGGGTGGCTCAGGCCATCAGCTGAGCCACCTGAGGTCTTGATCCCAGGTCTGGTCAGCAGGGAGTCTGCTTTTCCCTCTTCCTCGATCCCTACCCCCACTTGTGTGGGGCTCTCTCTCTCTCTCTCTCTCTCCCCCAAATAAATAAATAAAATCTTATAAAAGATATTTGCGTCTTGGGGGATTTTAGCTCATTATGGTAAGAAAGTGCCAAAAGGAAGACCTCTGCTTGACATAATAAGAGAAAAAGACATAAATACTTTCTAATGAAGAGAGACATCTCAATGGATTTGAACTCATTACTTTTGATAACTAAAGAAGATATTTTGTTCACTAGTTTATCACACCAATTAATAATACTCCTCTATCTACATATATTGCATTTCATCCATAGATCTCAGACAAATATCTCATTAATCTTCTCAAATCCCTAGTGAGACTATGGTAGTCGGGAATATTATAGGTATAAATTAGCTCTAGAAAGATCCTTCCACATTGTCTCTAAATTAATCAGAAGATATTACCAAGAAAATATTTTAAATGGAACATAACAGTTTATTTTTTTAATAACTTTAGTCCATGCCGACTTTACACGTATATAAATCAAGCCTCATCTTAAAATTCAGGATAAAAGGAAAGATACAAGTATTAAAACGGGTATCTCTTAAATGTGCACAGGTTCTCTTTTCGCCTTGAGAGCAAGGAGCAAAATCTATTTCAAGAATTTATGCAGTGTGTTTGTCAAATGCTTTATGAAAGTAAATAATATAGTTTTGTTTGTTTTTCTCTGTACTATCTCTGCTCAATAGAAATTAGATCCTATTTGACATGCATTTCACCTGAATTTTTCTTTTTTCTACTTTGGCAATGCTACTCTCCACCTTCAATATTTCTAAAGCTTTGCTCAAAATGACATTTAAAATTTCTACCCTCACCTGATCCAGCACTTTGGTATCTCTTCCATATTACCTGTGCTCATGCATGAACCATAATGGACTCTCTTTGATTCTTAGATCTCTATCCTGGAACTAGAGGTCTATAAGTGCTACTTGAAAAGCAAAAGGCTTACTATTTTTAATATTAATTGTAATGAATAAAGAAATGCCTGAAGTAGCTCCTGCATTTCCTAATCATATTGCTGAAACTATCCTCAGACTCAGTAGCTGGCAACTGAGCAGTAGTCATGTGGAATGGCTTTCTTTCTTTCTTTCTTTCTTTTTTTTTTTTTTAAGATTTTATTTATTTATTCACGAGAGACAAAGAGAGAGACAGGGATATAGGTAGAGAGAGAAGCCGGCTCTCCATGGGGAGCCCAATGTAGGACTCGATCCCAGGATTCCTGGATCATGGGATCCCATGGGATCCTGCTTTTGGCCTCAGCCAAAGGCAGACACTCAACCACTGAGCCACCCAGGCATCCCTGGAATGGCCTTTAAATGAGGTATCAGTTTAAAGAACAAAGCATGACATGCATATTCATTTGTTCAATGCATTCATTCATTGCCAAAGTAGGTACTAAGAACACAGAGATAAAGATGACATAGACAAGACTGTAATGGTATCCCCAATACGATGACAATACAGTGTATAAGGTGTTCAGAGAGCAGAAGGGCAAAATATCTAACTCTGTTGGGGGTCAGAGACGACCTCCTTGATGAGATATCAAATATCTTATTTGGCTTCTATTATCTGATTAAGAATATAACATGAAAAGCAGGGTTTGCAGAATCCTCTTGAACACACAGAAATGATTGAATGAAAGTATATTATACTCCAATATTCATAATTATTATTGAAAGAAATAGTTATGCCCTTCCAACTGGACCATTCTGTCCTCTCAGTGAAAACAAATCCATCATGTCTTCTTTTTTAATATTTTATTTATTTATTCATGAGAGACACACAGCGAGAGGCAGAGACACAGGCAGAGGGAGAAGCAGGCTTCACACAGGGGGCCTGATGTGGGACTTGATCCTGGAACCCGGGGATCATGCCCTGAGCCAAAGGCAGACGCTCAACTGCTGAGCCACCCATGCATCCCAAAATCCATCATGTCTATTAGAAAAATAAACAAATATAAGCTCCAAGTTCTGGTGGTCAGCAAACACAAAATAACAGTACTGTTTTTGACTATAAACATAGTAAAATAAATTTAAATTAAATGTAGAATCTAATGAGAATCAAAATAGACACTTCATCCTAAGATACTTTGAAAAGGAAAAAGCACAATACAAATGTAAGAACGATTATAATGAAAAAAGATTAAACTTTCTACTTAGTCATAGAAAGCCAAAAAACTTCCTTTTGATAATCCTTAAATTAAATTACATTTTTCAGAATGTGTCTCTTTTTTCTTGAAGGCATCCACAGTCTTCCACATGATGCCTAAGTGTAGCCAGACTGAAGTGACATTCTTTAGGCATTTCTTCAAAGAAAGGAATAAGAGCTGACAGATTCCTTTGCACAAGGGGAAAAGGCATAGAAGGACAAGGTCTGGTGGGAATCTTAACATTACTCTCTCCATCTGTAAGATCGTCCTTCTCTGCTACACTGTGATAATAGCTTCTGAAGGTGTTAGCACCCAGCAAGGCATCACTCTGTTTTTTTTTTTTTTTTTTTAAATTACATAGCTTTTACTTTTGGATTGAGACTAATCTATTGTCCTTAAACACACACATACTGATCCCCTTAGTCTTTCAGAGCTCAGTTTAGAAATTTTTCCACTTGACAGGTAAAATATGGAACCAATTAAAAAAATAACCCCCTCAAAAAGTAAACTGACAAATACCACCACCACCACCACCACCACCACCACCACCACCACCACCAATAGCATTTATATGCTGTCACATAACAGTTGTGGCATTATCAGTATTTTGAAGTAACAGTGAAATGTGACTGACTCTATGTAGCTTAATACCTAAACTGTCTTGTTAACGTTGAAGAGTATAAATGGCTACTTCTACAGTCAATTTTGTTTATAGTTTCAACTGGCTGACTCGGAATATAAGTACTTTGGGACAGATGTGAGAATATATTTTTTGTAAGAGTATGTGTAATATAAAAACATCCAGGCCCAAAGAAATCTCTCCGTCTGAAGTAACTTAAAAGAACTTTATTATATCATGAAAGACATGGGCTGTTATTTGGTGGTGCTTGCTCCTGCACCAACTGCATAGTTATGGACACAGCCAACGGATATGCTTATTATATACTGTGGACCATGACATTCCCAATATGATGCACAAGGCCCACAGAAGTTTGGGATCATGTATGGAATAGGCAATTACACTGTAGTACATATACACAGGAGAGCCATGGTAGCAGGAGGGGGAGAAGAAAACACGATCAGATTAAGCATTAATGGCATTAATGGCTTTGTTGACTTTTATTGGTTTTATAGGTAGATCTAATAAAAAATCAGTTAAGATATAGAAGATATGGCTACACACCAACTGTTGATCTTTGGCAAAGGAGGAATTTAACCTTTATTTTAGTTCTGAACTAGTTGGAATTTGCATTTGCAGTCAATTAATATAAATTTGATACTGTGCCAGTCAGAATCCATTCTGATTGGTTAGTGCCTATTCAATAATGACTGCTACATATTTTGAATATTATTCCTTGTTGATTATCAAATATCTAAAGCAGGTAGACCAGGCTACTTACTTTCATTATAATTGTATTTAACAGTACCATATATACATGACTTGAAAATCAAAAAGATAACATTTCATCAGCTGATAATCCTTTATAATTGTTCTCCATTGTCCTTCTTGGCTCCACACTTCTACAATGGAATAGGTAGGAGCTTTGTGTGAAAGAAAAGAAAGACATTGTTCATGCACTCAAGTTTACTAAGATAAATACAATGTTTAGAGAACAGTTAAGTGCCAAACTGGGTAGAAATGATTATAAAAATCATAGGTGTTTAGAGGAAGTTATAAAACTATAGGGAGCAATAAAAGATGATTTCAATGCATAGAAATCAGTCATAAACTGGTCTTGAAAGAATGTGAGCATTTGAATAAATGAAAGATGAGATGAAGGAGATGTCACAATCACAGAAGTGGGAATGTGCATGGGCAGTATAAAGCACAGTGAAAAACGAAACAAAACAAAACTGAGAGCAGTGAAAAAAAGGCTGCCGTGGGCCCTGATCGCTTCCAAAGAGCTTTGCAAGCTGTGGTGAACAGGAGGAGCCTCTAGTCACACTGGGTTAGGTGCCTTGACTTTGGACCACATACACTCTTACTGTGGGGGCCAAAACGTTACACACCAGGAAGGATGCTCTTTCTTGCTTTTCTTCTGCTCTGGAAACTAGATCTGTAAAGGACTAAGGCCTTCTTCGTGGGTCAACTAGCTCTCTCCCTCTGCTGCTGCTGTTGCTACTTCCCACCTATCAGGCTGAGGGATAAGCCCTTCTCAAGGCAGGTACTTATTCTTGCCTGGTTATTGCCTGACTCTCCATCCTGTCTGTCTCTAATGGTCTTCCCCAGCCCTACCAGCACTTAGCTTCCCAGGAGTTCTTATTATCTCAGGCTTGGTGATTTGTTTATGGCATGATCTGGCCTTTGCAGCATGAGAGGGTTGTGTTTAGGCCTAAACCTCCAATTGCTCATCAGTTTTCTAGAAAAATCTGAAGCTTTCAGACACTCTGCTAAGATTATGTATGATTCATATACTCATTTGCCATTGCTCTTTGTGTATTTATCTCCCTTGAGAACCTCATTAGAACGAGGACTACATGGCAGGACAGGATATGGGAACTCTTGGGTCTTTTAGCCCAAAGCTCTAATGGGATCCTCATACTACCCGTATAGTCTAATGGAAAACAGGGAAAATAATTTGAACTTGACATAGTATACTAAAGGAACTCAAAGGATTTTGAACAGTAAAGTAACAACTATAAAACAGTGTTGTGGCCATGTCTGCAGGAAGAGCTAGGAAGGATGGAGAGGCAGATAGGTAGACAAGATAGACAACAAAAATCGCAATTGTCTAGATGCAAGGCAGTGGGATGGCAGTGGTAGGAAAGATGATGAAAGACAGATCTGAGAGGCATTATTAAGGAAAAAAAATGACAGGACTTGGTGACAAATTCAATGCAGAAGTGATGATGAAATATTCAAAAGTGACTTGAGGGCTCCTATTTTGGAAGACTGGAAGATGAGTGATTTTATAGCTAAAGAGAAAGAGCGGGATGGAGAGTCTATTTTTTTTTTTTTCATTTTTCTTTTTTAAAGGGGGATGTAGAAAAAATTAGTGAGGGTGAGGTGACTGCAGGATATCTTCCAATACTATATATTTTTTTGAAACATAAGACTAGAAGGCGGGGGTCATACATGAAGTAATGCTACCTAACCACACAGATAGGGTAACTAACAGAAGGCATTAAAAAATGAATAAATGGTCTAAAGGATCAAAGGTCAAGAATTGAGACTTGTGGTTGGATAGGGCACAGGAAGAGGAATATATAGAAAAAAAACGAGGCTGGCAAGGTAGGAGGAGAGCTGAGGAAGGCCACTAAGTAAAAGAGATGATTCAATAAAGAAAACCAAATAGGTTACATGTAAAACAATGTCAAGATGGGCCCCCTGGCTGGCTCAATAAGCATGTGACTCTTGATCTCAGGAATGTAAGTTCAAGCCCGGTGTGGAGATTACTTAAAAAATAAGAGTCCTTAAAAGACATGTTAAGATGTATGTGTTCAACACAAAAACTACCTTTTTGATTATATAAATCTCTGAGCAAATAATTATACAGATGGAGCATTTAAAGTAACTCCTCAATTTTAGTCCCCGATTTCTTTGCCGCTACTTAGATTCATTCTGAGTTACCTATACAAGTAGAGAGCACCTAATGAGGACCATCTATATAAATTCCTTTCGTATGTGTGAAGATGATGAATTGTTTTTGAAGCCATTGTTTTCTAAATTAAATGGCTTTAATTCCTTATGACTTATAGCCTTTCCTCCCCCACACCTTGCATTGCTGTCTTATGAACTCTCCCAATTATTAGATATTGATTGTTCCTAGAAGAAAAAATCTGATTGTAGGGTCTGCCTGAAATGATAGAAATAGAGAAAACATATGCAAGCTCTGAACTCTGAACACAATGAGATGTTTAGACTTATTAGTAATTTTGGTCAGTAAGGATAAACTTGTTTCAGTAAATTTCAGGACCTCATTTTCTGTATTTTTGGTTTTTTACGTTGTTAAGGCTAAGCTTCTATACTCTTTAGAATGTTGACTGAAAGGCAAGATGCAATCCACAGCATTGGGACTGCTGTCTGATAGCAACCAAAAGAACAATATTCATTGGCATCAACAAGGAAAATAAGAAATATGAAATAAAAAGAAACAATGGAAATGCACTTGCTATAATCCTCAGTATACTATGTTGCAGTGGGAAGTTATTTTCAGAGAAACAATATTGTGAACAGAATGCATCCAGTTCTGCTTATCTTGTTAGCTATTTTATTATTTGTATAGTAAGTTAAAGGTAAGAACATTTCAAAGATGAACAGAGACATCAGGGCTTCAGGTCCCAAATATCAGATGGAAGTAATGCAGTACCTCAAGCCCTAGGATGTTGGTAATACAGTTACAACTATGTTTCGATGCTTATTTCTATATAAGATTTTGGGCTTATATAGAAATGCATTTGGTCTGCAATAGTGGAAGTTTTATCCATTTTATTTTTTTAAGGCCATCCAGGAAAGGTCTAAGCTATTTCTCCAATACCCTTTGATATCCTGAAGTACTAAATGTTCCTTCAAGCTGCTCTTGCTTATGCAGGGAATGGCAACTGCCTAGAAGGATCCAGCCTACTACATATTTTTATTATGGTCAAATTTTCTTTTTTTTTTTAAGATTTTATTTATTTATCCATGAGAGACACAGAGAGATGCAGAGAGAGAGGCAGAGACACTAGCAGAAGGAGAAGCAGGCTCCACGTAAGGACCCCAATGTGGGACTTGATCCAGGGTCTCCAGGATCACGACCTGGGCTGAAGTCAGAGCTAAACTGCTGAGCCACCTGGGATGCCCTGGTCATATTCTCTAATAAAGAGACTGGTAAACAAAGACAATATTGTTGAGCTTCTAACAGACAAGACACCTAAATACATTTTCATAGCTGTTTTATGACATAAAGATCACTTCCATTTTATATCTGAGTAAACAGACTCAGAGAAGTTAGTAACTGGCCAAAGGTCCTGTCACTTGTAAAATGGCAGAAGTAGGAGTTGAAGCCAAGATTATCTACCTAAAAATATCTTGTTCTTTAGTTGGTCTAATAAGATAGAGAGGAGTTTGTGTTAAGACAAGGTATGAACATGCCTATGAAGTCACTGGCAGCCAAACAGAAGGCTTCTGTATAAAAGGGTTAGTCCAGCCAAACTTCTTCACGTTAGGACACTAACCCTGTTCCCACAAAGCTGCCATGCTACCCAAAGCACAGACAGTTCCCGTAGGAATAGAGGGATTAAAATGCGGGTCCATGAAGTTAAAACAAACCAACCAACCAAAACCAAACAAACAGATAAGCATTACTCATTCTTCCTGGTTTTTCTTTTTCCAGTTGGATACCTTTCTTTTCACAACTTGAAGTAAAGCCAGAAAAAAACATCTTTGCAAGTATTTCCTTAGGCACGAAGATAAAACAAACATTTGACAAAAACACTCAACAATGAAACTTGCTTCACAGAAAAGCATCTGGATCAAGGTGCCATTTCAGAGAGAACACCAGTAAAACAAGATGAGTGAATGCAAAGAGTGTATGATCATTCGTTTTGGCAATTTATAGTCATATTCAAAGTATAAACAATTAGAGTCATAGTGACTGTTTTTCCACTCCTTTAATTTATACTGTTAAGTACTATGCAGGACAAAGCTGACCCACATTGGTGGGAGAATTCTCTTTCTAGGGTATATGGGATGGGGAACTGAAAGAATCGTAACTGGAAACTTTGGGGTTGAGGGCTGGCCATATTCCTCTATGTGGACTGAAGAAGCAGAGAAAGCTGTGCTGCAAAATAGAGCAAACACTGACACAGAAGCAGAGATGACAGAGGGAGTCCTGCTGGCTTCCAGAAGAGCAGTTTAACTCAGTGTTCAATGCCATGGATTCCACAGCCAGAAAGCTGTGTTTAAACTTGGCATCTGATAAGCTATGCGACCTTGGGCACGTTTCTTAACCTTTTTCTGCTTTCTTTTCCTCTTCTATGATAAAATTGTACTTTTTAGGATCCTTGTGTGCATTAAATGACTTACTATATGTAAAAGTGCTTACACTAAGGCCTGGTATCTAGGAAGTATGACGCTATAGACTGACTTGTATTCTCCTCAAATTCATATGTTGAAGCCTTAACCCCCGTTGGATTGTATTTGGAATTAAGGCTTTTAGCAGGTAATTAAGGTTAAATGAGACCATAAAGGTGGAGTCCTTGTCTGATAGGATTGATGGCCTTGCAAAAAAGAAGAGAGAGAGAGCGATTGCTCTTTTGTGTACATGCACGGAGGGGAGGCCATGTGAGGACACAGGCAGAAGGCAGCCGGCTGCAAGGCAGGAAGGGAGATCTCACCAGAAACTGAAAGGGCTGACACAAAGATCTTGACTTCCTGGCTTCCAGAACAGAACTTTCTGTTGTTTAAACTATCCAGTCCCTGGTATTTTGTTATGGTGGCCTGAAGAGATGACATAAACTTTTGTTGTCATTGCTTTTCTGGTTTTAGTACTGGGTCTCGTTCTAGTAA
Organism: Vulpes vulpes; assembly: GCF_048418805.1. Classification (NCBI taxonomy): domain Eukaryota; kingdom Metazoa; phylum Chordata; class Mammalia; order Carnivora; family Canidae; genus Vulpes; species Vulpes vulpes. The sequence goes on from NC_132794.1 coordinate 42,696,005, forward strand.
CGTTCTGAGGGTTCACCAATTCCTACCTTGAGGTTCTAGGAGACAGTGCAATGTCATCATCATAAATTTCCTACTATTTGCTTAAGTAGGTTTCTGTAATTGATAGCCAAAGTCTGGCTGATATTGAATGTTAGTGTAGACAAAAGTCATTTGTAGTTCATGGCTGGGATGAAAGTTTCATGGAGGAGATAGGATTTAAGCTGGAACTTAAAAATGGCTAGACTTTGAAAAGGTGGAAAGAGAGAATGCTCTGATAACTGAGACTACGCGGCATAGAGTTGGGTGTGCTGTGCGTGTCACAACAGTACACATTCAGGCTCAAGTGTAATAATCCACATGTGAAACTGGATTATTCTGTATTAGGTTTTCACAGTTTCAGAAAACCGTTTGCCGATGTGTCTTAAACATATTAAAGGTACAAATTTCAAATTTAAATATCTGGCTGATTTAATAAATCTAAAGCATTGTTAAATAGGAAAGGTAAAAAAAATATTTTTCTCCTTTTTCTTATGTTCAGTGAGGATGCAACTCCTATGAATTCCCTCAGTGTTATCCATAATTATCATTGCATAGAATCAGTTTTTAAAAGTTCAAGTTCTCTCAGATATTACAGCAAATTTGTTGCCTCTTCTAGGTCTTTGTTAAACAGAAGATTCTATGCCTTCTACTGATAAAAGCTTCTTCAAATGTAATATTAAAATAGACATATAATTGCCAATCTGTCCTTTAGTACCACTTCATTTACAATTCTGAGTGAACTGTTCTGTAAAAATCATAAAGGTATCTAAAGTCTTGCTCCCTCAAGCAAACTCTTGTTTATAGGAGATCTCCAGGGTGAATTTCATCACTGTCTCCTTTTGAAACTTTAATCAACCCATTCTAAAACAAAATTATTAGGTATATTTCCCTAAATAGCTTATAAAGCTAAAGACCAAGAAAGACATTGCCTGAAAACTATTACTTAAATGCTTCAATTTAAATATGCACCAAGACATATTTTGACCCCAAATAATTTTTTTAATTGAGAAAGCATGTGCCAATAATTCATTTTTTAAGTGTCACTTAAAACGACCCAGAGGAGACATACCTTTTGACCCGAGCAGGCTGCTGGAAGGCAGGCAACTCATTTTCTTTTCTATGGCTTTTAACAAAGTCATGACCTCTCAATATCCATTCTTCTTTCCAAAAAAATTGGCCCACTGTTCAGGTGTCATCTCTTTTAGGGAGGCATTCATGAATTCCCAGGCTGGTTAAGAAAAGTACTCATTTATTCAGTCATTTATTCACTCCTAAAACATTTATTGATTATTTTGTATGTGTCAGGCAAACATTCTAAGTAAAGAATCACATGGAGCCAATACAGCTTAAGGAAAAATGTGCCACAAAGACATCTATAGTGGATCTCTCAGGTAGCCTATGTCAGCCTTTCAATACCCTCTGGTCAAGATATTCTCACATGCACAAATTGGTTTTTCATTGTGTGCTAGTTTGTTTGTTTTCACTTAAATTCATTCTCCTTAATACTGTCTTCAGTTAATAATATTCTCATGAAGATGCTTCATGATTTAGACAACATAACAATATTCAAGAGTATAATAATATTCAACTCCTCTTATTAATCCTTGCTTTTCCAAGACAAGTCTTGATTTTTCTGTTTTCTCCTCATAAAAAGACTGGTATTCCAGATCTTTATTTGCATTTCTTACTCCTAAGGCATGATTCAGTTTCTGCACATAGGTTTTAAAGGAGCTTAGTCTTTACTTTTTTTTACTGTATTTCTTCTTTACCAAACTTAAAAAAATAATGTATGATAAGAACATAGTTTATAGTCAGGTAGAATTAAAGTTCATATCCTATTCCACCAGGTACTAGCTGTGTGCTTCTGGACAAGTTACATAATCTCTCTGAACCTCAGTTTCCACACTTGAAAATGGGGATAATAACAGTCATCTAAGAGGATGGCTGTGAGGATTAAATAAAGAATGCATCGTTTAGCATGAGGAACAGACAGTCTCTAGGTCTTTGTCTCTGGCCCATGGACAGTTTTTTGTTGTTGTTGTTGTTGTTGTTGTTGTTGTTGTTAGGTCTGAATGTACTTGTGTTTAAGAATGGTCTCATTATTCTGTGGAGCCAGTTTCCTTCATCTTTCCTTATTATTCTCATTTACATTTTGGGTGTTGTCGCATAGTAGTCATATGGTCTTGGAAGTGAATGTCATCTTTTTGTGGAACTCAACTCTATCACATTAGGTCCACTTTCTGGCCAGAAGCAAGCTTTTTTTTTTTTTTTTTTTTTTAAAGATTTTATTTATTTATTCATGAAAGACACAGGCAGGGGGAGAAGCAGGCTCCCTGTGGGAAGCCTGATGTAGGACTTGAACCCAGGACCCCAGGATCATGCCCTGGGCAGGCACTCAACCACTAAGCCACCCAGATGTTCTCCCCCTGCCCCTCGCTTTTTTTTGAGATTTATTTATTTATTTGAGAGAGAAGGGCAGAGGAAGAGTATCTTCAAGCAGATTACCAGCTGAGTGCAGACTGAGATGGGGCTCAATCTCATGACCCATGATGTCATGAACTGAGCCCAAATAAAGAGTCAGAAGCTTAACCAACTGAGCCACCCAAGTGACCCAGAGGCAAGCTCTGTGTCTTCCTATTACCAGCTCTCCCCAGTTCTCCTGGTGCTCCTAATGACTCATTACTTGTGTGATCCATCCACTCTAACTCTGGGAAAGATCCCACAGAATCCCATCATCGACACCAAAACACTTTTACCCTAAAATAAAAACAATAACCATCATTTCTAGCAAGAAAGATGGTTTACCTTTATTCTTTGGGCAGATAGTAGACACATGGTTTTAGACAACTCCCAAATGCCCTGGAAAGCAGTTAAGACATCCCATATATGAGATATATGCCATAGCAACATAAATTGATGGAGAGAACCGGTTCCCTAAGAGTTACATTAGTGATTCTTTTGGCTCTCTATCTCTTTGCTGTGATAATTTCAGATGTTTTATTCTTTCATCAAGCATAAATTTTAAAATCCATTAGTTTTAATCCAGTTCCAATAAGCCAACAGGACATAGAAACACCATTTCTTTTCTGGACACAGATCTGTTCTGTCAACAGGAAAGCTTTCCATTTTAAGTGTGATTTGATCATCTTCCAGAATCAGACTAGTGGCCTTTTTCCTTTTGTCAATTATTCTCATTCATTAACTGCCACACACTTACAGAAACTTTGAGAGTTTGATGACATCCCACGCTAGTAAGTGCACAGTATGATTATACCTCATATTTACAATTAATATATCTCCCATATAATACATTCAAAAAAATCCTTTGTATCATCTATGAGGAATAAAATTACCATATGTGTGAAGGAAATGAAGTGGTGCTTTTTATGGGCTAAGTTAAAATGACTATCATTCAGATAAATTCTTTTTTTTTTTAAGATTTTATTTATTTATTCATGATAGACATAGAGAGAGAAAGAGGCAGAGACACAGGCAGAGGGAGAAGCAGGCTCCATGCCGGGAGCCCAACACAGGACTCAATCCTGGGACTCCAGGATTGTGCCTTGAGCCAAAGGCAGGCTCTAAACCACTGAGCAACCCAAGGATCCCTCCATTCAGATAAATTCTTATCTTGAAATTCTCTAAGGAGCCTTGTCTACATCATAGACTAATAGACTGCAAAAATTTTCTGGGCAATAAAAATGGTGGTTTAAAAATTTAATGAAGAGGAAAAAGAGAGAGAACTCATTGTTTTATTTATCTTATCACTTATCACAGCTGTTTTCTAATATAAATTATACATATAGTATATAAATTATTTTATAATAGCCAATGGATCCTTAATTTTTTTTGGGGGGGTAATAGTGAGATTAGAAAAGAATGGATGAAGGATACTTTCTTTCCCCCACAGTCCTTGGAAAAAGGACTTTAGGACTTATATGGCAAGTTTGGGCCAGAAGCAAGTACAATGACTTTTGTATTAAAAGAAGCAGACCTACGACAAATATGAAAGAAAAATTCATGAGTGAACTTCCAACACTGAGATGTATTAGAGACATCTACCCTGGTGGGAGAAAAGAAAACTGTATTTGAAATAAGTACATTTTATTCTTTGCCTTGATTTATTTTTAGTTATTTTCCATTACCAACAACTTTTCAAAGAATTCATTAGTAACTGAATATTTTCTTTAAAATTATAGCTTTTAAATTAAAATTAATTAAAATATTAATTAGTGACTTAATCTATTTCCTTTATGTTTAGAAATAAATATTTGGCATTAAATCCTGTGGATAGTTGTTTACCTAACACACATTTACTCAAGGAAGTTATCTGTCCACCCTGAAATATCTAAAACAAAAAATATCTCTATGGTACATTCTTTCTTTAAAAAATATATTTATTTATTTTGAGAAAGGGCGGGTAGAGCAGAGGGAAAGAGTCTGAAACAGATTCCATGCTGAGTGCAGAGTCCATCTCAGGGCTCAGTTTCATGACCCTAAAATCCTGACCAGATCAAGATGAAACCAAGAATCAACACTTAACTGACTGAACCACCCAGGCACCCCTATAGGGTATATAATATATATATATATATATATATATATATATATATATATATATATATATATATATATATATAGGGTATGTAAGTCCTTTCTTAAGATGTATTGGCTCCATGACAATCTTGGCTGACTTAGCCAACATTTTCTTTGATTTTCTTTCTTAAGACTACTTGCCCACCATAGAGAATACTAAGGAACAATTCTAAAATGATAGAGTAAATAAGAGCTATTAAAATTTGGGCAAAATTTAAAAAAAAATCTAAAACACCATTAATAATCTTTGAGACATTATGTTTAAAATAAAAAAGACAGGTTAGTGAAGCAGAAAGGAAAACAAGTAGAGTTTGCTTCCTTAAGTCACCTGTACTGGGCAAAACATATCATTTTATTCTCAAATAAACTGGGGATTGGGGTTGCTTCACAAACTAGGTGGACAAAGAACTGGTACTTTGATTATGTAATGAGTTTTCCAGGCAAGCACCAAGAACTGAATTCAGTCCAGATGTGATGATAGCATGTTAATAAGCTAATTCCTTTAGCTACCTCTTCATTTTCTGAGGCTTATTCACTGAGTGGCAATGCCATTAACTCTGGATGAGGTGCTTTGCCCAATAAATACCTCTTGATTAAATTCGCTGATTGGGCCTTCGCTGCTCACTTCACTCTCTATCCCTCTGGGAAATAAAGTCTCACACAGTATACCTCATAGGACACAGAAGAAGTACCATAAACGGTAGGAATACATACTGACTGAGTAAACAAATGACTGAATAAACAGTCCATAAGACATCAAGAGTTAAGCTAGCATGGCTAGGTTAGAGGTCACTAGATAGAGTAACAGAATGATAAAGTTTAAAGATACTGTGAAAATGGATCTATCTACATTATTCTTTTTATTTCATTTAGAAAACTTTGTATGAAAAATACAATTTAAATGCTTATTTCATTAAAATATTTGGGAGATGGGTGCTGAGATGTATACTTATTTGAAAAAGCTTTCGTCATTCATCATATTTTCTACAAGGGGAGCTAACAAATGGTTGTGGGTTGGTTTCTCCCCTGAAGATCATCTAGGAGTACTTTGGCTTTGCCATTTAGGGGAAAATTCTAAAAAGATTATAACCAACACAAACTATCTGGCACTGCAGGCACATTTCCTGCAAGGAAAGAAATTTCACAGAAGCAACAGGTGCCTTCTTTCCCCCCACAGTAGTGTCCATCAAAAATAAAACAATGGAAAAAAATAGTTACACTGTGACATAGATGATAAAAATGGAGTCTTCAATCCCAACTCTTCATGCAACAAATACTGTACAGGATATCTACTTAATAGCCACAGAGCTGAAATTTGGCAGAAATGTTACAACCCAGCAAACAGAGTTCATTAAAACAATCTTTTTATGAGTCAAGAGATGATGTATTAGGGAAATAATGTTCATAAAAAACCTACTTTTGACAATTGGCACCATAAAGCAGTTATTATCTCTGATTAGTAAAACAGTTTGTTTGAAAGCAATCAGTTCTGAAGAATACAGACAGGAGGGCAAGTTATAAAACATATGAGGTTTATATAGAGGGCCATTATTTTACAAACAACAAATGATTTAAAATGCTCTGAACTAACAATTATTTGGAGTCACTTTCATGTTATAGAACTCAATAAATAATACTTTTTTTAAAACTTCACACAGTTCTTCTTGATCTTCTTGTAATTGTAGGGCATTATTAGTTTCATGTGTATCATGTTTCCAGATACTGGGTGTTGAAAGATTTATTCATGTTGAGCTGTGCCCTAAGGTAATTTTAGTTTTCATAAAACCTAACTCTACAATTATAACCATCTGAGAAAATGAGTATTCTCTCTATCTAACACTGTAGTAAGAAGAAGCATTCTTATTATAAGCCTGATCCTCACAAGTGATTTTTTTTCATTTTCCTTGAATTCCTTAATTTTTTTTCTTATTAGACCCTCAACCCACAAATGTTCAACTGTCATAAAAGATCAATGTTACTGAACTGCCAGCATTAATCTTTTGTTTGAAATGTATAGAGAGACAAATAAAGGAGACATTGCAAAATGTCTTTGTGAAGTAGAAGCAGATATTGAAATGATAAATAACATAACCGGCAAACACTCGTTATATATAATGTTCTTGGGTAGAAGAAATTCCTAAATATCAAAGCAGCATGACTGTCAGGTGCTCCATAAATAAACCATGGACAATTCCCAACATTGGACCTTTCATTTGTGCAATGTTATGCTAACTAAGTATGCTCTCCTTGCCTGTCTGAATTCTACATGCCCATTTCCAGAATTTCTGCTGCAGATAAGTAACACTGTCATGTTTGTTTTGTCAAGTACATGCTGATTATCCTTTCCTATCTGCAGTTTGGGAACATTATCAAGGTCAGAAGCAATCTCTCAGAAAACCTATCCTAATGTAGCTGTATTTGATCATTTCTGCAAGGGGCCTCCATAAACGAACTTTCCCAAAGCACACATGTATTTTCCAAGATCTGACTTTTAGACCACGATAAAAGGAAAGACTTACCAGTAAGGCTTTGGGAATCTAAAACCAAAAGGAGATTGAAGTCATTCATTCTATGTATTTTCATTTGCTCCCTGAAAATGTGATTCTGGAGGATGGCATATCCAATTCTTTGAAATGCTTGTGCAATGATCCTACTTTCTCTATCTTTCTAACCTCTTCCAATTTATTTTATTTTATTTTGACAAATCGTTTACGAAGCATTTGCAACTCATGCACATATCACAAAATTATTTCTGCCAAGCCTCCTCTGTGACCTGCCCATGGGACATGACATGCTCCAAGATGTGTCGCTCTATCAACCCACATTTTTCCAGGACAATGCAAATTATGACAAATTCCATCATCCTGCATTATGTGCTTCATGCTAATCTCACTAATTCTGGAGAATCAGGAAGGCTCGCTGTTCTGCTGAAGGGCATACTGTCTGATTGAATGATAGGAAAACAACATTTGCCATCCCCTTCTCACAATCCCAGCTGCGGCCACCACTGCCCCGCTGCTGCCAGACAAACTGCTCTTGTAACTTCCATACCAGAATTAACTTCACATCAGCTGAGCTGTCTGACAGGAAACTACACATCACTGATCAAGATGGTTCTCAAATCTGGAAAAATAAAAGGCATTTGGTGGTGAAATGAAAAGAGGAAACTGTATTTCTACTCACTGTTGGATAGCTATGTTCATTTTTTTGCTATTTAAAATGAAGGGTGAAGATCAAATTGATCATTTATATGATAACAACCCAGACAGACTTGAATGCTTTTGTGATTGGAAGTTTTTTTGCTACTGGATCACTGCAAATGGCCACCTGAGAACTCTTTAAGACGAGAGAGCTAACCTTGAGGATATAATCCCTCTGAGCTTCAGAAGGTGGCAGTATGACTACATGAAAGAAGCCTAAAGTCTACGTGCTAGTCCATGGCCACATTGCTGAAATAAACATGTTTAATTCCCAAAGAAACATATATTTTATCCGGTGGCATAATTTACTTATAACATTAAAACTCAAACATGGAGCAATTTGTAGCAATAACCATGATTATGCTGTTAGTGGCCCAAATGTCACTGTCTAGATTAGGCTAAATGATACCTAGCACCGAAGAGCTACTATGATTTATTTTTTATGATCATGTGTAGAATTTGCATGCTTAAAAGGCTCACCAGAAAACTGCCTTCAATAAATAAAAAAGGATGAAAAGATTGAAATAACCTTGTATTGTTGTTTGGAGATGTGCTTGTAAAAAATTGTCACAGGAATGAGGTAAATTTTAAATCTCAGAGACACTTCTGAAAAGAAAAAAGTGGTAAATATCTTGAGCATTTCTAACATTATGTTTTAGATTTTAAAATATTTTGTTGTAAACAAATTGCTCTTCTTATAGAATAGTAGATGAAAACATATCTAAAGTGTTTTCTCCTTTATGCATGTCTTCTGAAATGTCAGAACAAAATGAAGATTTTTAAATAGATGTAATACATTAAAATTGATTATTTTAACTAGTAGAAAATGCAGTAAAGGTAAATCTGTTGATAGGTGTTAGGAATAAAATAGCCTCTTCACACCTCCAATAATTTACTTTTGGGGAATTCTGGTCTGATGTGTACTTCTACCTGGAAACTACATAATATCATAGATCTTTTTTGTTTTGTTTTGTTTTTTGGTCACGATCATACATCAAATTGAAATTGTTACCCGGGGTCAAGGAAGAAGGAATGTAACCTGTACTATCTAAAGTTGAAAAAGGATTTTACAATAAACAGGCATTTTACTAGTTACTAAAATTTCAGTCAGCATTTATTATATCTGTGCCTTAATGGAATATCACATGATTGGTTTAGTGTTTCAGAGAATCCTTATATAAAGTACACAGCACAAATCGACATTAAGGTATTACTAAGAAGATGCAGGAAGATCTTTAGCTTTCTACTTTACTCCCAGTAAGACCCAAGCCCCTCAGAGGAGTACGACAACGTGAGCATGGCTTCAGCAAAGGCACTGGGCACACCCTGTGCGTGCTGTGGCTTGTTGACATGAACCAGGGCAGGCAGACACCAATAATACATGAAGTGCGGTTCAGAGGCAATTAGGATCAGTTGTCAAGGCCAGGCCATTAATGAAAGAACATGTCAGAGGAGCTGGAGACTTCAATGGTTGAGGGCAAGAAGGCGATTTAGTGTGACAGATCGAGTCCTTCCAATGTCCTCAGTGGTACATGCTAATACCAGCCTTAACAACCTTTTGTGGCAGTGTATAATGCGACTAACATGGACTTTGATTCAGCAAAATGACTGCTGCCACTGTTAGTCTGTCTCATTCAAACAACAGTAAAAGCATTGCTACAAATAATTATCCACTTCCGTCCCTCTCTCTACCACTTCACATGTCCACCCTTTGTGCATGCCATAGCGTTTGTGCCTAGGAGGTTAGCGCTTTTTTCCACTTTGGGTTTATGTGATACAATTTTTATTTATTTATTTATTTATTGGTGGAGCCTGTAATCTCAATTAATTACAATGGGTTTTAGGAGGCAAAAGAAATAAACTTATTCCATTCTCATGTAGTTAACATTAAAAGTTCCTAACACAAGTAAAATTTGTCTGAGAAGAACAATGTCCATCATGTCCGTTACTCACAGGCTATAAATGAAGTTACTTACCTGGGCTCCAAAACCCAGAAAATTAACAGCAGAAAATTAACCTAATCTTTAAAGAAGTGAAAGCAGGGGCATTACAGAAAGTCACTTCACTGACACTTTTCTGGTCTTTACAGTTTGGCAGTAATTTAAAATAAAAACCTACACGTCTAAAAGTTGATAATCATCAATGTGTAGGAAGACGCGTTAATTACTAAGTAGCAGTCCAGGTAAACAATAAAGAAATATGGTATCCTAATACAGCTCAGTGTATAGATTTTTATGTTATGATAAAACTTCCCAGTATCAAATTCTTAAAATGCTTTTGTGTATCAACCGTGTAATTTGTTAATTTTTTGGTTCTTTCTTATTTTCTGCTTATTTGGATAAGATATTCTTATGAAGGGAAAACTGACTTAATAGAAGAGAAATGGCATGTTTTCTTATAATTTATGTTTGCACTCCCTCCCATTTTTCCAGGATTTATTTCTGGCATCTCAGCTACAAAACCTGATGTTGTGATACTTTGGGGCTTATGGCAGATAGATCAGCTTTGTCTGTTTACGAATGACCAGGGAGATATGCAGAAAGGTGTTTGGGTAGAGATTAATGGGGATCATGTTGTCAGAGTAGTAACTTCCGATGATACATACATTATTTTTCTGTGTCTGATTTTTCCTTCACTTCTGAGATCATTTTCACTTCTTTATTTCCTATCTTACATACCACTGTTGTCTTTTTTTTCGGATTTTGTTCAATTTTCTTTGCTCTTTCTTCTTCTTCTTTTTTTTCCTTGCCTTGGTGATAGCTACTCCTTCTCCTAATGCTTGATTAATTACCAGTTTTCTTGCCTCCTCACTTAAGCAGTTTTTTCCTTTCTCGGGAAAGCTTTCAGAACTGTCTTTGGGCAGCCCGGGTGGCTCAGTGGTTTAGCGTCACCTTCAGCCCAGGGCCTGATCCTGGAGACCTGGGATAGAGTCCCATGTCAGGCTCCCTGCATGGGCTCCTTTCTCTGCTTTTGTCTCTGCCTCTCTCTCTCTCTCTCATGAATAAATAAATAAAATATTTTTTTAAATGTTAAAAAAAAAGAACTAAGTCCTAAATGGAGTATGAGTGTAAAAAGAATTACCAGTACAAACATCTAAAAGTTCATGCAACCTCAAAATACATTTTCATCAATAAATTATTTTTTGATAAAAAATATATTTAGGAAAAAAAAAGGTCACTATGCTAAAAATCATATTCCTTATCGTTGTATCCAAAGTAAACACACTTTATAAACACCTGGCAGTGTGGAGCTATTATTACATTAAAAATATTCTAATGTAAATTGTCTACCTGGTCCTAACCAATAATAAACATACAACCTTCTTGAGAGAAGTTCAGTAGGCCAATGATCAACTTAGGTCAGTCTGTGAGACATCTAGCTTAGATCAGCCTTCCAAGTCTGAGTCTGTGTTGTGAGACACGATATTTCTGCATCTTTATATAAGATCAGCTGAGATCTGTATGTCCCCCTGACCTTTTAGGACTATTATGATTATGGAACTGGTGACAGGGGCTAGCTTTTATTATTTTTTTCAGGCTCCTGTTCATGACACAGAAACAGATCTACTGGGTTAGAAGTTTGTACAAAGTTAGCTATGACACTATCCATTGGTAGGACTTCAGAGTTTGCTGAAATAAAATGATTTTATATTTATTCATTTGGATAATAAAAAATTCCATATCTATTAAAAGGAAATTCCCAGAAACTTCTTATTTAAAAAAAAAAAAGTACAGTTTGAAGTGAGGAACTTTTTTTTTAAGATGGCCTTTGATACTGTGTTCAGTCTCTCTTCCTCTTTGTTTGAAAGCCCGGCATTTGTCATGTCATAATGTGTTTACTTTGAGTATAACATTTTAAAGGTGTTATTTTGTCTTCTAAAAACTCTTAGGTTTGTTTCTCTTTACAAGCATAATTATACCTACTTTCTTCAATCAGTGTCTCATATTTTAATAATATGTTGCCATTTGGGTACAGCTATAACCATAATAATGAACAGGGGGTTCAAAGATCACTAGATATATAGATGGCATGAACCATTAGTAAGAAATATTCTACACTATAGAGATCACACATTAGAAAACCCTGAAATTCACTACAGAATTTGCTGTTCTGACTAAGGCATCCTTCTGTGTAATTAACATAAATCTCTTTACAAAACATGCTAGTTTTAATAACAAATAGGGACATTTTACAGGAAAAATAAAGAATAGAACACAAATAAAATTATAACATGAATAATTTAGTTATCTTCTTCTCATACCTCATAATGACATTTGTGTAGCTATAATGGACCTAAACCGGAACTATTTCCCTGGAAAAATAGGCTTATCTCCTTTTCCTATATGCCACTGAAATTCATATTATCACTTCCATACAAAAACACATAATTCTAATTGTTTCCAAGACTCTGAAGAGTAGAAATGGGATCTCGGTTTCTCTCTTTTATGTACGTTAAGCTTTTTTGTCCACGGGGTCACCATTTAGTAAGTTACTTTCTCCAAAACATTGGTCAGTGGCCTCTTGGCCTGAAGGAGTTAATGCAGCAGTTGCAAGAGCTGAGTCACTGAATTCCTTTGTGACAGAAAGATGGAACTTGGTGATTGCTCAGAGGTGTCCTCCTCTGCTATTGAATGATGATCCAGTAAAGAAAAAAAATTACTTCTCACAAGCAGATTTTAACAAGACAAATGGCGAGTATGCACTGTAAATGCACAGAGGGGTGGGTCTGAAAGGAATGTAAGGGTGCTCCTGACTGGCACAAAAATAGACTGGAAACAGAATGAATTCTTCCCTAGATGTGAGTCTTCAACTTTGTTAAAACTTTTGTCCTAGATGACCTGACTTATGATATTTGTTTTGGGTGACACTTGGTAGCACAAGGAAAGAACACAGTTCCCATAAAACCTTTGACATTCCAACCTCCAGACTCCAAGTCCTAGTCGGTTGGAAGACAGCCTCACATCCCAGCTAGTTAAGTTGTCTGCTCCAACGGTGACTAATTCTGCTTTTCCCAAATAACTCTCTGAGGCATGGCTACACTCCCCTAAATTCCCTAGTACCTGAATCTACCTCAGCTATGGTCAAGTGCCTCCCTGCTTCAGAATGTCCCAATGCTATCTTCTTTCCTCTTTTCTCTCATCATCCTTCCCCACGCTACTTGCAAAGCACCTCTACTTCCCCAGGTGTACTCTGCTCCCTCTGACACTTACAGAACTATAACAGCTATATTTCCTTAGTCAGGACTAGGTTTTTCCAGGAGTTGTCTTTGAAGTGGCCTCCAGAGTTGGTTGTCCCCCAAGATTTTTATCTTACACTCCTCTGGTAATTAGCAACTAATATAGTCTACATAGTTCTTTGCTTTCTAACTCTAGGTTCACAGTGTTGCCAGGTCATGTCCATGAAGTTGCTGTACCTCAGCTGAAACACCATCTCACCTCTATAAACTAAGAAACCACACTGTGAAGAAGGCTCATATGGACTGACCACTCACCTTTCCTTATATTACCATCATGACTAATGAGATCCATGTTAATCTTAGTCCAACCCTCCTCAGTCATTTTCATTTGATCTCATGTCCCATCCTTCTCTGATCTCCCAAAGACTTTCCCTGGGCTCTATAGAAGGCCCAAACTTAAAACAATCCCACAGCAACAAAATTCCCTATATGCACAAAACTCTTCTCTCAACTTTCTCTTCACGTTTTTTGCTCACAGTGAAATCAGCTTGTATTCCAAGTCTACATCTTTCTCTGAGGTCTTCAAAACCAGGTTCTTTTTTCCTTTCCCACCCCATATTCTAGGACCGGGGGCTGGCGCATCCTCTCTAGTTCCTTAAAACACATGCATGGCCTCTTAGAAACACAAATCACCACCAGTCCACGGGGTACACAGTGTGGTTGAGCACCTACACAGTATGGTTGAGCATCTATCACCTTGCATGGCACTCATTCATGGACTAAGAGAGCATCTATTTCTCTGTCTTCCACTGTGCCATTATTCCTTTCATCCTTGGCTGCTTCCACATCTAGATACATAATCCATCTGACCCTGTGGGCTCTCGGGTGTATGAGTTTTGCATTTCCAACAACCCTTTCCCCATTCCCATGGTCTTTAGAGCTGTGCTTTCAAGCTGCAGGTTTGGGTTCATTAGTAGTCATAAAAATCATTGAGTTTTTATTTGATTTAATGAGTTATAACCAGGTTTTTTTTTTTTCTTTTAAGTAACATAGATTTTTAAATATCAGCTTATTACATTAAGGTAAACATTGTCTTATGAAAGTTTCCTTCAGTCACACATCATATATGTATGGGCATACAAAGTTGTTCTGAAAATCGTATTATTTATTATGTCCAGTCCAAAAAGTATGACAAATACTGACCACCTTTTCTTCATCAATAACTACATTACTCCCCAAATCCTGATTTTAAACATCCCATTTGCTACTACCTCCTACTTTTAGAGCCCATTTGTTCCAATCTCCTTTCTCTAAAAACTTTTAACCTCATTCAGAGTTCCAAATCACTGATGCCACCATTTTCTACTATACCCTACTTCCCCCTTAATGTGCTCATATCTCTCCTTGTCTGGCTCAGATTTGGAGCCCTAACTTTAATCATTCCCTTAACTTCTTTGCCCTTTGCTACTCTGTTGTATTTTATTTTTGTCAAAATCCCAAAAGCTATACAAACTTTCCAACTACTTTGCACTACCATCTAAGCCGCTCAATGTTACTGGAGGAAAGAGAACTGTGCAGATATCACATTGATTTTTTTATCATAAATTCCAAGCAGACTTTTAATGCTGCCCAATGCTACTATATTTCCCTAGTAATTTAACTATCCCATTCTACTGACAATTACTTTGTACCTCATCTTCTCCAAACTGATGATCTGGCTTATTTCATTTTTCCAATACCAAATCTACAAATAGTTGAGACCATACACTGCACTTAGATCACAATGGAATCATCTCTGCTCCTATTTAAGGGTAAATTACCCCACTTAAAGTTCTCACCCATCTTGCCGACACAAAGACTTGGATTTGGAAGTACTGTTCTGCTGTCCTACGCGTTCTGTTTTATCCTTTCATTTGGATTATACCTATTAACATAAAAATATGCTGTAGTAATTTCAATCTTAAAAACAATACTCTCTCGATGCCAGTTTGCAACTTTTCTATTTCTGTTCCTCTGTGTAGCAAAACCCCGTGAAAGTGTGGTCCATATCCACTCTCTTTTTCCCACTTGCCCTTTCACCATAACTATCAAGCATTTATCCCTATCCATCTGTTGAATCCAGTCTTATCTCAGTTCTCAACAAGCCCCACTTTGTCAAATCCAGAGATCAGTTCCCTGTCCTCATTCTATTCAGAGCAGCATTTATACCACTACCTAAGTTTTCATTATATTTTTCCCATTCCCTCATTCTTTAATTTTATTCACTTCTAAGATACCATTCTTTCTTGGCTTTCTTTTTATATCTAACACATAGAGATCCACAAAGGAGATTAACTGACCTTATTAAGAGTGCTACAGGACTTGATCCCTCTCCACTTCTCTATAGGTGACTTTATTTGGTTCTTAGATTTTGATCCCCATGATATGCTATGGATTTCAATTTTACACCTCTCTCTTGAGCTCCACACTTATATAATCATATGTCCACTTGATAGAGCCTTTTGGATGTCTACCAGATATGATAAATTTAACCTGCCCCAGCCAAAAGGTAAACTGGATTTTCTCCCATCCCCATTAAACCTGCTTCTTCTCTATTCTTCCTCACCATAATTTATAGGACTACCATTCATTTGATAGTCAAGCTAAATATCTAGGCACCATGTGTTTTCCCTCTTTATTTGAGTATAGTTGACATTATGCTATATTTACTACAGGTGTAGCTACCATCTGTCCCATTACATTGCTATTACAATATCACTGACTGTATTCCTTAACCTGTTCCTCTTATTCTTGTGACTTTTTCATTCCATCTACCCATTCCTTCCCCTTTGACAACCATCAGTTTGTTCTCTATATTTATAAATCTGATTAAACTTTTTGTTTGTTTATTCATTTGTAGTTTGCTTTTTTAAAATATTCTACTTATGAATGGAATCATGGTATGTGTCTTTCTCAGCCTGATTTATTTTAGATAGCATAATACTCTTTAGGTCCATCCATGTTGTCTCAAATGCCACAATATCATCCTTTTTATGGCTATGTAATATTCTCTCATGTGTGTGTGTGTGTGCGTGTGTGTACACCATATTTTCCTTATCCATTCTTCTATTCATAGACTCTTAGGTTTCTCCCCTGTCTTTGCTATTATAAATAATGCTCCAAGAAACATAGAGGTGTATATATCTTTTTGAATTATTGTTTTCCTTCTCTTTGAGTAAATACCCAAGAGTAGAGTCATTGGATCATATGGTATTTCTGTTTTTGATCTTTTTGAGGAACCTCCATACTGTAAAAAGTTAATTAGTGACTATACTAATTAAGATTCCCCAAAACAGAGCACAGGTTCTTTTTTCTCAACATCCTTTCCAACACTTGTTATTTCTTGTGATTTTGATTGTAGTTATTCTAACTGTTGTAAGTTGCTATTTTGTTGTGGTTTTGATTGGCATTTACTTGATGATGAGTGATGTTGAGCATATTTTCATGTGTCTTTTGTCTGTGTCATCCTTAACTCCTACCTTTCTTTTACCAACTATTAACAAATTCTTACAGCTCTACTTCCAGAATGTGACAAATTATTCTCTCTTCTTTATCTGCTATCATCATCTCCTACCTCTCCAGCCTTATCTCTATTTTCTTTCTCAGTCACTATACTGCCACCCACCCTAACTCCTTCCTGACTCTTTCTGCAGATCTTCACAAGCTAATCTTTGGGGGAAAGACTTCTCTGACTATCTAATCTAAAAGTGAATACCTGTCCTAATTTATTCTCCATGTCTGTGTCCTAATTTATTTTTCTCCTATTAGTGGAATCTGAAATTATTCCATTAGTTTATAAATGTAGTGCATGCTTCTCCAATAAAATATAAACTCTACAAGATCGGGGCCACTTGTTCAGCTCCTAGAATGTAATTGAGTGAATGAATCAGAGCTGAAAGTACAATCTAGTGAAAAGATTAGTGACAGAAAAGGAATAAAGAGGTCAACATGTTCAAATATGCACTTTTAAAAAATATCATCTGGCTAGAGAGTGAGAGTTGATACGTAGACCAGGGAGGAAGCTGCTAGAACAGGTTGGGTGAGTGATGATGGGTGCTTGTACTAAGATAATGGGGGCAGACATGATGAGAAGAGAATGGATTCCAGAGATGCTTAGGAAAAAGATCACTTGATGTCCTAATCACACTTGTATATGAAAAATGAGGATCTGGGAAAGGGATATTTGAAGGATGTCATCAAGGCTTTCTGATTAGGCATTATTACTGACTTAGGGACACTGGAAGAGGCCAATATTTAGGGACAAATCATGATTTGTTATTTGGGCATCCTAACTTTGATTTCTCTTGACACTATTATGAATGATGACACTATTATGATGACCAAATGGCAGCTAGATATAAAATTCTGGTGCTCTGAGAAATAATTTTGACCAATGATATAAATTTGTGAGTCATTTGTATATACGTAGGTGGTGGTTGAGGTCATATGTATGGAAACATGGAAACCTCTAGGTTTCTGCCTTCCAAAACTGGTTGAATATTTATGATGTTTCCTGTGATGGGAAAGACTAAAGGAGAAATGCATTGAGGAGATGGGTGGAAGTCAGGTCTGGTTAATAAACTATTATGGTGTTTTACTGTCTTTTACCACACATGGTAAGTCTGTATATTACTCAATAATTCTGGTGACTGTTTTCTTAGGTTAGTACCGAGGACTGAGGCTCTCAAACACTTTTTGCAACATTTGAGGACAAAGAATCTCCTTGGTAATTGTCTCTTATGCCTCTGTAAGGTCACAGGAACATATAGTATCATTTTGCTGGGTCTTGTACTTTATTCAACTATACTACCTGCTTCTTAGAGTACCATCAGTACAATTCAACAACCCATTCTACCACCATTTCTCAGGGTATGAGAAAAATCATCCACTTGCCAAGGGTTAGAATTGAATGATCATAAAGAAGTTATTCAAGATTATTTCTTGACCTGAACAACAACAAAATGATCTTGTTTCCAATTTAAAAAAAAAGAATAGGAATCAAGAACCAAGAACTTTTCTGAATTTAAAAGTAATCATATTAATTATTTCAAATAATACTATGTAGGTTTCAAGAAGCTTACAGTTAAATGTATTACTAAGATATCCCTTCCAATATTCATTTGACCATATAGGTAATCATATACTTTATCATCCTTGCCAATATATTTCTGGGGATGAAAGGAATTACTGATTATTACAGGTAAACATCAGGATTTCTTAGGCATATTGAGACCTATGGTCACTCATTTTATATGGCCTGATATCTTAAAAATGAAAATCTAGAGCCAAATCTGGTTTCATTTAGCTAAATCAGGTGGTAAAACATGAAGCATAAAATGAAAGTCAGGAATTCTGCATCTATCTGATGTTATTTATCTTCTTTGTTTTTCATTTAGTTGATTTACCTTCATAATAACTAATTAAGTTTTGAAAATTCAATTTGTTTACATACCTGTGAATTAAATTTGTGGTACGAATTCAGATAAGATTCTCATTTCATTATATCAACCCAGGTCGTATATTAGCACTTTAAAAGCTTAAAGGGTGTAAAGACATATCACTTATACATTAAAAGAAAAATTAAACTGATTTCAAAAATCAAAATTATAAAGATTGAAAACACCAATTCCAACATTTGATGTAGTTAATACAAAAAAATGCATATATTAATAGGCTTGTTAATTATATGCATACAAAGGAAATACTGTTTAAGTATAGAATAAAACTAGTATGTCTAAGTTAAATCGAGCTGAATACCATATCTTTAGAAACCAAAGGGAAAAGGTTCTCCATAATGTAAATATATACTTGGGGATGTTTATTTTCTCATTTCAGTTTCATTTACAAAATATGCTGTATTTTCTGTGCAACCCATTTTTCATCTGTCCAATTACTAACAATCTTTTTTCTACTATCAAAAATGATCATTTGTTTCTTTGTTGTCGTAGATAAAACATCCTTTCATTGTTTCAGCTCACAAGCTGTGCAGATCCTACCCACTGTTCTTGCCTCCAGCACTTCACATTATTGGTGTATTATTTCATGCATGCCCTACTCTTTTATCAATTGCTTTTGAAGTAATGTTAATAGACTAGAAAATTGAGACATTTATGAAGTATAGGCAGTGTTTATGAAAAAATCCATAAAATATGACACAGGCAAGACAAGATAAAAGCAGCATTTTAATAGATTATGGCAAAGAGATCCTGTCAGAGTTGACAACTGACTCCTTCGAGATCACTAATTTTTATGGGATTAATTCTGTGGTATAAAAAATGAAGTTAAATGTCCTAATTAATCTGTAAATAGCACGCCCACAATTAAACCTTGTGGCCCCTTCTTGGATTGGGGCTGCAATGATTTTTGAGAAGTAATTATCTCATATTCATAAAGAAGAAGGTTTTTCTTTTTCCATTTTTTTTTTGCCTCATGGCATTTCAGCTAAACATCAACCTGGATTCAAACTGGATTAGCAGCCTACTCAAACACGAATCAGTTCATCGCTTAGTGTAAAGCCACAGCCACTAGCCTTGTAAGCCAAATATTTATGAATGGTTTACATATTTAGAAAATAAAATTTGGGGAAATAGTACAGGAGGGAGGTGGTGGAGGAAAATCCAGGGTTCCTCCATATTTGAGTAACTCTTCTTTGTCCCACAATTTATAGCACTCAGAAAGATACAGAGTTCCCTTCTCTTATGGCAGGGATAACATGGTGAATGAAGCCCTATGTCTTACAGGAGTTAGAAAGTATATTATATAGAAGGGAAAAAATAAAGCTATTGCTTGGGTTTTCCTGATGTTATGGTGGGATACTCAAGAAATGTTGGTTCCATTCCCTTTCCTGACTTCCACCTTTAATATTTGAATTTTATAATACTTTCTATAGCTATATGATGTTATTTGTATGTATTCAGATTGAAATAATACAGTTTATTAAATATAAGATATTTTAGAATACTTTTGTGAGAGTTAGTGGTAATAATATATACTAGCCTTTATGAGTCACATTCATTATTTCATTTCATCCAGACAACAGCTCCAAGACAAGGATTACTGCTACTACCTTGTTAAAAAATAAGGAAACTGAGGGTCAGAGATGTATAAGGAATTATCCTAATTATATCTACATAATAGGTGATAGACTACATTCTTGAAGCCAGGTCTCTTGAGTTAAAGTCCAGTGCTTTTTTCATTATAAGTAAATTGTGAGGCTATATCTTTACAATGAGAAATACTCTCTTGACATAGTAAAATATTCTGTTTTGTAAAGAAAAATTATTCAAATTAGTGAGCTCTCAATTTAAAAACAGGTAAATGACTACTTATTTTTCATTTGAATATTCTCCTTCTTGGAGGAATGGGGATATAGCTGTCTTTTTTTAAAGGAGGACAGTTATTTTCTTCCTTGAGTCGCATGAGAAAGTAGGATTGTGAAAGTTAATTTTTTTTTTCATTTATAACCTATGGCCCTAGCAATAGGTAAGCCATGGTTATAATCCAGAAGATAATATTGTAGCAAAATCGTATACTACTACTATATTTGAGAGAAAGATCTTTTTAATTACTATTACTTGGCAAAGTAGTACTAATACCCAGAAAATAATGTAGTTTTCTTTTCTTGTTTTTTAAACAAAACATTTTATTTATTTAAAAACATTTTTTTCATTTTATTTATTTTTAGAGAGAGAGGGAGAGAGAAGGCATATGAGAGCGAGGGGAGGGGCGTAGGGAAAGGGAGAGAAGCTGACTCCTCACTGAGTGCAAAGCCCAACATGGGACCCGAACTCAGGACCCTGAATCATGACCTGAACAGACATCAAGAGTTGGAGGCTTAATAAACTGAGCCATCCAGGTGCCCTGACAATTCAGTTTTCAGACTGTTCATAGTCTTACTATAAATACCTTAAATATTTTGGCTGATCAGTTGTAGTTAACATGATTAATTGACTTATTTATTTGATGCTTAACTAATGGAATGTTTTTTGCACTGGAGGAATCTTACAGGCTGGCTGAAATGTCTCACATCTCACATGAGGAAATAGAGAATCAAGAGGCACTAAGTGATTTGTTCAAGATCACATATGAACTATCTTGTAGATTCCAGACTAGAACTCATTACTTCTGATTCCAAGTCCAAGGTCCTCTTCCAATAAATTACCTTATCCGACTGTATCAGACATTCAGTCAAAACCTTGGGTACATATAATCGAAGATTTTAGCACATCCTCTGATGGAACATTCTTCAACAGGTAAAACATTTAAGAACTGATAGGCCCAGTATTACAAACATGATTGCAAAGAGAAGTCCTAAGCTGACAGAAAGAGAAAATAATAAATGGTACCTTTTTCATTTCTAAACTCTCTAATACCAAGAAAACACCTTAAAGCCCTTGCTTTGGGTAAAAAATATTTGAAATGCCAAATCCAGTTATCAATTCATCTCTATGTGTGTCAGGAAGGATTACTATAGTTAAGTATATTCTAAGCCTGTTTATACCCAGCATTACTCCTAAAGTTCCAATAAGAGTGCCTATTTTTATTTTTATTTTTGAAGTGACACTAACTTGAAAAGAAAAAAGTGAGTAAGTTTAAGCCATTCTTCAAAGTTCATCCTCATGAAGCTATTCTGATGGTATAAAAAAAAAGAAGCAAGCTGCAGCTCAATTAGATGGTGTCGCTCTCACATTCTCTGAATACAAACAGCAAATGATGACGTACTTAGAGTTTGATAATAAAATTTGAAATTCTGCTTATTTATACAGTTACTATGTCCTAGAATTGAAAATAGAAACAACTAGTTACAGAGGAACACTTTTAATCTTCCTGTTTCCATATCTTCATATAAGAGTAAATGGGGAGGTTTGTATGGTATGGGGCATGCAACAAGGAATTTTTCCATGGCCAACCATGGAAAATGTGCAGTCAGTAATGCTACAGAGATATGCTCAAGGCTTTTACTGAGTACTTAATAATACTTGTTAAATAAATAAACTTGGGTACCTCTGAGTCAAGCTGTATGCTGTTGATTCTACTATATGTGGTTGGTGCTTCATTTTAAATATCTTTAATGGGTATGCAGTGATGCTTCTCTAGGGTGTGTAATAATGATCAGTGACATTCCTTATACTCACAAAGTATTCAATATAATTGAATAGAAAAGGAATGACCACAGTCTTAAGAATGTAGAACCATTTTTCATGACTTTAGACTATAACACACTCAGCAACGACAAAATTAACATTTTCCAAACCACTATTGTTTCCAGTTCCTGATTATTCCCATGATTCAAAACACATTGGCTCTTAAGTTTTAGATTACTCCTTTTTACATTCAAACGCCACACCAGAAGCTGTATAATTGGCTTGAGATCTAACATCTCTCTATTTGCCACAGAACCACCAGTGTTAGAGTTTGAGGAATTTTGATGCAGACACGGAGAAAATTATAGATTCTTGGATATTGTGCTTAGATGCATTTAAAAAACCACTAAAGATCTCACATGAACAGAATTCTATACATATTTCTAAGAAAGATTCAGTATATTTTATTTTTCAAGAATACACATATAAAAATAACATTAAGATAAAAATAGAAAATTAGCATGATGGAAAAGAAACACATTTGTCAGATCTCAAGGGTCAACCTGGTAAATCAAGTTTCATAATTTTTTTAATGTTATTCTGTTATTCTTGTGTTAGGTAATGGTATTGTTGGAACAGTGAGGCATTAACATCTGTGCACTTTGGATCACCTTAAGCCAGCTGGTTCCTCTCAAAAGTGCTCATCTTTTGTTCTTACTATGTCCTGACCTGGGCCTCTAGCCTTAAGACAGCTATGTGCTTTCTGCAGCCAGGATATCCTCTTCAAGACTGTCAGGCAATTTCAAATGATTGATGTGCTAGTCTGGTGCTCTGGTATTTTTCCCCTAGTAAGTCTCAAGTAAATCTACAGCTCATTCTGTAAGAATGCTAATTAGATCTCCTCTTACTTAACTTCATGCACATTTTTTCATTTTCCTGTATTTTTAGAGGTGAGCTTAAAGTTTATAATACAGTGTGTTTCTAAAATATTTTTTATAATATTACATATAAATAAAACACACTTCCCACCAAGGGAAGCAATTCAAACAGTGAACTCAGTTGACTCTCTTCCTTCCAGAACTGTGCCATGCATCCATTATGCCAACCGAAAGCATAATTCCTAGGACCACTCTAAAAATTAGTAATCATTTACCCACTTGCCTTTTATTCCCCTTTTCCTACTATTCCATGCTACACTAATTCTTATCTGAATGCTGCTCCACTCCCTCCCTCATGATCAGAGGCAACCAGTAGAGGAGGTCCTGGATTCATATCTCTGAGAACCATTTTCAGAGGATCACCGATGGAAATTCACACCTCACATAGGACTGCCCCTAACTGAGACAAAGTCTTTTATCAGTCAAAGCCCATGCAAGGCAGAATGCAGATGGAAGATCAGAAAAACATATCAATTTAAAATTTACTTGTTTGCAAGACAGTATTCTTATTCTTAGAAAAAATATACACTGAAGGGTGTAAAAGGTCATGCAACTAACTTTTAAAGGCTCAGAACAACACATGTGTGCACACACCTACACACATATATAAATACATAATAAATATGTTTTGTATGCACACACATACACCTATGCAAATAGAGGGAGAAAGAGCAAGTGAGCATACTCATCTGATAAAGGAAATGGGGCAAAATGTCAACAACAGGCAAATCTGGGTAGAAGATACAGGAATATTCCATGACTATTCTTATTCCCGTCAGTTTCTGTAAGTTTGAAATAACTGCAGAATAAAGCCACAAAGAAACAAAAAAAAATTGTGCTTTAGAATGCTAATAACTTCTACCATACAAGATATGGTCCGCTATTGTGAGGGGGTAGGGGAAGCCTGACAAATGCTTAATTTAAAGTCTTAATTTAAGTGCCTGGTCATCAGAGAGAGAAAGAAAATACTTGGACAATCCATAATTGGAAGGGCAATTCCCATAAAGATGAGAATATATACAGACGCCTAGAGATTTCTTTATTTTTTATATACCACAAACATTTAGGAGTTGAATATTTGTATTTTATGAAGACATAAAAAAATGACTTTGTGTATTAATGTCTTTGATATTTGTACTTCTATACACTAAATATAATAAATGCAACTTGAATGCAACAATAAGAGGATCCACACTATGGACAGAGTTAATATGTGCTTATCTGAAACTTAGCAGATAAAGAGATACTGCCAAAATAAACAAGCCAAAAGTGAGAACGGACATTCGAAGTTACATTATTGTGTTACTGGAACATCTGGTACTAACACTGTCAAGTTTACATATGTTCTCAAATACTTATTTATGTAACAATCAAATGCTAAGCATTCCAGCTGCACTTGTAAGCTTTTTATGAACTGAAGTCATATGCACAAGCTCAGCTAAATATACTTGACAGAGGGAGGAGCGTGAGGAAACTATTAACTCTCCAAACTGAAGTTTGACTGCAGTATGGCCTCTGGCAGCGTTATGGACTAGTGTTTGGTAGGAGAGCTGAGCTGCTTGGCTCACGTGAGATTCACTTCATTATAGTAGGCAGAATCACAGATATCTAGTCAATGGTCAAAATCATGATCTGACAGCTGACTTTTTAGATTTAATTTACTCAGGAAAGAAAATTGTATATAGATTTTTAAAAATAGAGCAGAGGACATGTTGATGTAAAGTCATTAAGAAAAAGGAGTACTGGATTCTAAGCTAGGAAAATATTTTCCTCAATGCATTCTAGAGTCAGACACAGAGTCTCACTCTAGCAATGCATAAATTAGAAAAGACAGCATAGAGGAGGCACTTTTGCATGATGATTATCTAATATTACTCCTAATGAAAATTAGTTGTGTGAAACTTGCCTCCTTAGAGACAGAATAAACGGTAACTACCTTAAACCCCTTTGAAAGAGTAAAAAGGCAAGAACAAGGGAAACAAGTACTTCTATGCCTTGTTTTCCTCTTCTACAATTAAAAGGAAGATAGACGCGACTTTTCCCAAAGCTTGCCTAATCTCTGCTTTGATCCAATTTCTAGAGTATGCAATACGGCAGAAACTAATCAAGTTCTTTATTTTATGATCAGAAGATCTTAATCAAAGTGATTTCTGTCAGGCTGAGGTTAAAAGCATATATTTTTCTTGGGGAGGGGAAGTTAAGAATCACCTCCACCCTCGATATACTGTCAGAATTCTGAAAGTTTCCTTTAGAATTAACCAGAAGTTTCAAAGTGATTCCTTGATCTGGGGGTATGAAGATCTGTAGTCTATGTGATCCTCTTACATGTACTTTACTTATGCCAGAACTTGCAATCCCAGATATTAGGCCAGGAAAAATACTATTCACCCCTTTACCCCATGTAGCCTTAGAAACCATAAATATATATATTAAATATATATATATTTAATTTACTCAAACTCAGGCTCCATCTCAGATCAATTAAATCCAAGTGAAACTCAGGCATCGGCCCCACTTGATTGTTCAGTCAGGGTTGAGAATGAAGATGGGCTTAGAATGAGGATAGGTATTCTTTAGGAATCATAGGATTAGTTTTATAAAAAGGGCATTATTTTTTGCAAAATAACTTGGAAGCAGAGCATTTCCTATGCTCTGTCTTTTAATTAGGCCTGGAAATATGGGAATTCTAAACACAACAGCTCAGACTCTTCAAACTCCACCTCTTCTCCACCTCTTCTCACATCTTGGGATAAGGGCTGATAAGGGACTGCCTGAGGATAGGTAGTCTAGCCTTCCAAGCCCTATGGCTTCCCTCATTTTAGCTGACTAAGGGCTGGACAAGGACAGTGGATTTTTTTTTTTTTCATTTTTTGACAAGTTATGAAAAAGTACCAAATTTTGCCTAAAAAACTACACTGTGCAGTCATGAAAGTGAAGAAGAGAGTGGGATTTAAGTGGGATCTTAAATTATGAGCAAGAGAGAACATACTAACCTTTAAAAAAAATGCCTTTCAGAGCTATTTGCAACAATGAGGCACATATACAAATACAAATTTCTGACCAAGAGTAACCTGGAATTAGCTTTAAGAAGAGTGACTATAAATCCTGCTCTGCCTGGACACTTCCAGTTTACACCTTTTGTGTCTGTGTATTACTGACAGCATCTCCTTTGACTCAAAGTGCCCTGTTTGGATTGTAAATTATGCTATGGGGGGTTACAGTTTATACTGAGCAGAGAACTCAGTTTAAAAGTAGAGATAAGATACATGAATTATACATTGCTAATGCTCAATAAGTATTAGTTACTGTAAGATTATTGCCATTATTATTAATTCAAAAACAACAGGTTTTAAAGGCAGTCTACCCATATAAAAAGAAAACAAAAAATGCACACTACCAGATTTCAACCACATCTCTATAACTGAAGACTGGTTTTCTCTATATTCCCACAAATGGTAATGTAGTGTCATCTTTGAAAATAGATGATGGTTTTCTTACTCCTTTTTTTATAAAAAAATATGATTCAAGGTAATTAAAAAAAGGATTTTTATCTTCAAAATGCCAGAGGGATTTGTATAATGTGAAGATATTTTTAATCATTACCAAGTAGATGGACTTCTGATTATTATCTAAGCTTAGCAATTTATGTTCAATGTTTGGGACAAGAAAGCAAAAAAAATTTAATTAAAAATAAAAAAAGACAGGAATGGCATTTAGATCTGCTTTAAGTACTATCTAAAATGTTCGCTTGTTTTGACTTACTCCAGAAGGAAAACTTGAAACAATGAGTAAATGAGTATAAGTTACAAAGAGGCATATTTTAGCTCAACATAAGGATTTTTAAAATAGAGTTGTCCAACAGAATGGATTGTTTCAGGAAATGATGAGCTCCTTTGCTGAAGATATCCAAACTGAGACCGGATGAGCATATGCCAAGGATGCTGCAGGAAGCATTTCTGCACTGTGTGGGAGGTTAGCCAACAGAAGATGATGTCGTAGGTTCCTTCCAGTGCTAAATTCTATAATCTTATGACTATTCCAAACATGAATAACTACCTTAATGATACAAACTCTGAGACCTAGTTAAGAAAATGAAAAAGAAGAAAAACAAACAAACAAACTTTACTTGGGTTCCAGGGAAAACAGACTATGTGAAGAAGCTTTTCTTTTTAAATGCTGAATAAGGGAAGTTGCTATAATCCAAAAGTATATGCTATATGATACATGTAATTATTTTATAAAATTTAAGGCAAACAATAAGTCATGCATTTCCAAAAGATAAATGAACTGAAGAATAAAAAGCCACTGAAGGACTAAGCAAGGTTTTCCACAGTCACACAGTTCCATGGAGAAAAAAAAAAAAGATTTTGGAAACTTCTAAGGGGTAATCTTAGAAGGATCCCCCTGATTAAAAACCCCAGAATCTCCAGGTGCCTAGGTGGCTTAGTAGGTTAGGTATCCAACTCTTGATTTTGGCTCAGGTCATAAATCCAGGGTCCTAAAGTTGGACCCGCCCCACCTCAGCATGGAGTCGGCTCGCCCCTCTCCTTTCCCCTCTACCCCGCCCCTGCACACAGGCATGTGTGCTCTCACTCTCTCAGATAAAATAAATAAATAAAATCTTAAAAAAAAGAAAACAACCCAGGATCTCAATTAAAAACCTAGGTATCCACAATAGCAAAGCAGAGACAAAGGGAAATAGATTGAGCAATCACCAAATCTGCAGTTGACTCCTAGCATTAGAATAAAATAATCTGCCAACACTCTAATGTCCAATGAAATTCACAGGGAAAGGTGACATTATACAAATTTACTACAGTTTAGTAAACATAATATTTGGCATTAATAACACACACACAAACATATACAACACAAAACAGGACAGGAAAAAAAAAACCACCAGATCAGTAGATGAACCATTTATTGGAATTATCAGATTGGAAAAAAAAGAGCTACAATGAATAGGTTTGAAAAAACAAATGACATGAAGAATTTATAGATTCTAGACTGGTAGAATTTATTTAAAAAATCATACAGAAATTCGAAGACTAATAAAATATAATAACTGGAAGTAAGAACAAGATTGGTGGGTTAGATAGAATATTGGAAGCTGAAGAGAGGATAAGTGATCTGGAAGAAATACCAGAAAGTATTTGGGTTGAAACTTGGATAATAAAATGTATGGAAATAGTAAAGTTTGTAGCTACCATATGATAATGGTACAAAAAGTATATTTAATTTGTGTCCCACACTGGGGAGAGGGAGAAAATAATAGGACAGGAAACAACTGAATAAAATAAGGACAAAGAATTTCCAAAATAAAATACATCAAGGCAAAGGAAGACATATCATAGTAAAATGCTAAAAACTATAGAAAAAAGAAAAAATAAATTTTGAGAATAACCAAACAGAAAAAATATACCTTACTTTCAAAGGTACAGAAATAAGATGGTAGTCAACTTGTAAATGCAAATAATAAAAGACAGGTAATGGAGTGACATTTTCAGGTTGCTGAAAGACAACTGTCATCCTAGATTTTATACCCACCAAATATACTCTCCCAAAGTGAAGGTAAAATAAAGACATTAGCAGACAGATAAAATAGCATGTGAAATTATCACCAACATATCCTCACTAAAATGCATATAAAGGTTAGTTCTGCTGGCAAATGTTAAATGATTCCAAGTGGAAGTATAGATATTCAACAGAAATAGTAAAACTGGGTCAATATAAATGAATACTGAATGTACAAAACAGTAATTATGATGGCTTCTGGGGAATAAAATAAATGCAGCAATACAATGTTTGATAACAATAACACGAAGGATGGTGACACATGAATGTAAAATATTCTAAGGTCCTAGGTAGGTCAAGAAGTCTTAAATGTATGGAATTATATTAGGTTGCAATAAGTTAAGGCTAGAGAGTGTATTCTTTAGGATATGTACTCAGCATCGTAAAAGAATGTGTAATTAATAAACCAATAAGGGTGGGGGTGTAAAATAAGGAAAGAGGTCTGTTTAACCTTAAATAATGTATAGAATGAAAAAGAGGAACATGAAACTAATGAAAACAGCAGAAAACAGATAATTATAAACACAGATACATGACTAATTACATTAAAAGAGTTTACTCTAGTTGTAAGCAAATATTTTCAAACTAGATTAAAAAATACAATCAGATGCTATTTATAATTGATATTCTTTAAATATAAGGATAAAGATTGGGAATAAAAGGATGGAAAAACATATACCAATGTAACTCTAACCAGAAAAACTGGTGCACCTTTCTTCTTTAAAAATGGTTATAAGATAAAAGTTAATCTATCAGAGAGATAAAACAATTCTAAATTTGCTCTCACATATTTTCAAATATCTAAAGCAAAAATTGACCAAATGTAAGAAGGCAAATCCATACAACCACCTCCCTCAATTATTGGTGAAGAAAGGAAAGGAAAAAAATCAAAGATGTAGAAGATCTAAAGAATATTTTTAATAAACCTCTCTTAATTTGGCATATATACAACACTGCACCCAACAATAATAGAAGTCACATTCTTTATAAATGCAAATGAACCATAACCAAAATTGGTCATGTGGGCCATAAAATAAGTCTCAACAAATTGCAAGAGACTAAATCATCTAGAATACATTCTTTGATCACTACTTAATTAAGCTAGAAATCAATAACCAAAAAATAACAAACATCTTTGTTTCATATCCTAAACTAAGACTACAACAAATAAGAACCATCGGAAGTTTTCCAATGCAGAAACTGATCCAGGAATCATTTTTAAACATTTAAAATTGTGCTGTAAAATAAATTTACATTTATTTTCAGTTAATTACCAAAAAATCCATGTAGTATATCTTTTGATTAACTTTTTGTAGATGAGATAATATAAAATTGCTTTTTTTGTTTTTGGCCATAAATCAGGTTCCCCCTTTTAAAGATGTCACTCTCCATACCTGGGATCACTAATATGATAAATATTATAGTTGAGTTAAAAACTTTGTTATTGGGACACCTGGGTGGCTCAGTGGTTGAGCATCTGCCTTTGGATCAGGGCATGATTCTGGGATTCCAGGATCAAGCCCACATTGGGCTCCCCATGGGAAGCCTGCTTCTCTCTCTGCCTGTGTCTCTGCCTCTCTCTCTCTCTCTCTCTCTCTCTCTCTTTCTGTGTGTGTGTGTGTGTCTCTTGTGAAAAAATAAAATCTTTTAAAAAATAAAAAATTTTGTTATTAAAAAAGAGCCAACCCGTCAAGTTACTTCACATATTTAGTCAATTGCCACAAAATAAGAAAACCTTAAGCATGTCTACTAATCATAACAGACTGACCATATGATCCAATGCTAGTAGGTGCCCAATGAGAAATACTCTGAACATATAGGATTTCATTAGGATGAGAGAGACCATCACTAATCTTTATGTCCCTCTGATGGGCAAGGTGATCTACTGAGAAAAGTATTCCTTCTGGCACCATAGTTTCTACACATACTCAGAAAAGTAGACCAAATTTGTGGAGTTCATTGCCTCTTTTGTGTTTGTGTCGATTATTCTTGAATTTTGGTTCTTGGGTATCTCTTCGTATTTATATGTAAAGATCTTGATTATGGAATATTGTTACCTGGAGTGTATTTTAAGTGACGATGTTCTCCTGGCTCTGACAGCAAAGATGATTACATGGTGCTGACCAACTGCTGGGTTGGCTTGTGTATATAGCATGGCTTTTGGGTGGACACATTTTCTTATTTAGGGGGGGGCCCATGAATCAGAGGAGACCCTATTTCATTAAAATCTCCTTTGGGACTCTCCCATATCATATTTATAATTCCAAGTTTGTGGCTTTGTCCTGTACGAGTGGAGTTAGATACTTTGAAAGCAGGGTGCTGGTGATTAACTGGCCAACCAGACATAGCCTATTCCTCTCAGTTCCTTAAAGCCTTTACTCTTGGGTTTATTTATTGGCTCCTTTTGTTTTGGAAGATCTTTTCCATTTCTGTGGAGATGTAGGTTCAACTTTGTTGGGATATGCCATCAGTCTTATCCTACTTATTTAATATTTCCCAGAAATCTGCACTTCTGATAGCACCCTTCCCTGCTTTTTGTAGTTGCTATGGATTTATTATTTTTTTTACATTTCTTCTGTCAGTTCAATAGAATTCTTGTAGGGAGGAAAGACAAAGCTGTCAAAATGTTCAGTCAGCTCTCTTGAACCAGTATATAAAGTTCTATGTCAACTCAGTTGAATTATATGAGCAATTAAACAAATGTAATCTGATAACGCTTCCTAGTTTACTAAAATGAGAGCCATCTGTCTTAACTCCAATGCTCCACTAATGTTTTAGTAAATTCATTCAGACTCTGCTTTTCCAATCCTGCTTCAGCATAAGTGCACCATCCCATTCCCCAACTTTTCCCCTCTTTTGTATCTGCAATATTTCTCTTGTGGGTTCTTTTTTTCTCCTACAACAGATGATAAATATTCCCTATCCCAAAAATATCTCCTCAGTTTTACCTGCCTCCCATTCTTTACAGCCCTCTCATTAATTCCTAAGCCCTATAGCAATGAACGTTGATAATGCCAAACACTCACTCTTGAGGAAGTCTTCCTTGGAGCTCCATGATCCTACTTCTTCAGGCTTGTCTTAAGATAGTGGGATAGTGGCAATTCTCTCAATGGGGAGTGGAAAGAGACCTAATGCCAAAGATAGAGAAGAATCAGGAAAATTTGTCAGAAATGGGGAAAGGATGAAAAAACAATGCTGAAGCCTTCATAAGTCAAAGCCTATATTCTTTCTTTTCTTAGTCTTCATCTGCAGCAATGAACACTACTGAACCCTCTCTCTCTGAGGGTACTTTCCCTAGAATTCTATGGTACTACTTGAACTTGGTCTTCTCCTACCTTTTTGACAATTCCTTCCTAGTATGAAGGGAGTCATGTAATTGGGGAGGTTTCTACAATATACAGTGTAATCTGTAAAAGTGCCAAAGATTTAAAAAAATTCCTTGAAATTCATTAGAACTTGGAAGGAAAAGATGGAAAACAGGACAAACAGGAAAACAGACTGGAAATAATATAAAGTAAAAGGTGGACATAGCCGGTCAGTTGGGGTTTCAGAGCTGCTGAGGTCGGTGTGAGAAGTTGTAATCTTAGTGCTGCCTACAGAATGGAATGGTTGACAGGTGTCAGGTACTTGAGCCCCTAACCAAAAAGCACTGGATGAGCACTTCTTATTTCATCTGCCTAATGGTTATAGAGCTTCTCATTTCCTGGGTCACTGTCCACTGGCTCTGAGGGCAAATGGTAGCCTGCTCATGGCTGAATATTGCTCACTGTGCCACCTAAAATGGGCCCAGAGCAAAGCAGATGTTCCTGAAGAAAGTACCAATTTCCCTTGCTAATGCTACAATACTCTGATCATTCCTTTATCTCATGCCTACTAAGTATTAAAACACCTTCTCAGTGGTAAATCATTTTCTGCTTATTAACTTGTGATGGGCCTTGGGTTGTTTTGTAAAACTATATTATCTAATTCTTAAAGAGTTTGATTTCTAAACCTGTTAAAAATCTCTCTTTCAAAAAATGTATCTTCCTAGTAGAATGTTCTGCATAAAAATTAAATGAATATCAATTTCTAGATAACTTTCTATAACATCAACTTTTCTGTCAAACTATTTTAAGCATATTATACAATCAAAATCATTTCATTTTTTCTTTTTAAATATTAAGCATTTCAAAATAATTGGAAACGATAATTAAATATTAGTAAATTCCTTGGTTAGTCTTAAGTAGTTACGTCTGAACCATTTTATTTAAGGATAAGGAGAATAGGATAAATTAGACTATTTGAAAATGAACATAGATTGAAGGTATAGAGATGAGATGAGAGAGTAAGAGGGAGGGTGTTCTATTCACATGACAGTAATAGTTACCTACCTTGCAGGCAGGCAGAGCTTGAATGTAGTCACATAAGCTGAGTTAACACCTGAGAAATTTTTCATGCTTTTCAGATAGATGGGTCAAAATGATTATCTTTCAATTCTATTCCCCTAGATTTAATAGTAGCTGCAGAGAAAAGATATATTCATGAGTTTAGGAAAATTATAATTAAATATTCTTGCTAAGAAAATTACTAGTGATATTTTGAGTTGACTTCATACAAAATATATTCTAAATATATTGTATATATTTCTAATAATGGATTAGTGTGATTGTAGCATTTGGTGATGATATAATGTAGGGGTTGGCAAATTTTTTCTGTAAGGACTAGAGAGTAAGTATTTTAAGCTTTGCAGGACAAGAGGCAAAAATTAAGACATTATAGAGAACATAAAAAATTATAGAAAATCTAACAAAATGTAGTCAACAAATTGCTTTATTAACAAAATTCAAAATACAATAATAATAACTGGAACATTAAAAAATATATGTCTACAAATGAGAATGGAGTTCTTTTTTTTTTCTTTTAGGACAACATTTACTTAACAAGGGTTAAGTAACTCTTTTTGATATCAAAATGGTTGCAAAAGGTTGTTTTTTAAAAAAGATTATTTATTTGAGATACAGATATATATATATAGATAGAGAAAGTGGTATGCACATATGCACAAGTGCATTGCGGGGCAGAGGGAGAGGGAGAGAGAATCACAAGCAGGTTCCATGCCCATTGCAGAGTCCGATGCAGGGTTCTATCTCGTGACCCATGAGATCATGACCTGAGCCAAAACCAAGAGCTGGACACTTAACTGACTGAGCCACCCAGGTGCCCTACAAAGGGTCTTTTGTAAAAGTCATTCTTAGCTTGTGGGTGGTATCAAAATGGCAGTCAGCTGGCTTCGGTCTAAGAGCTTTAATTTATTGAGTTTGGTATTATTGATCTTTAAAGCTATCATGATTTGGCTTTTTTATAAAAATTAAAGTGTGACTTTAAACTTTAGATTTTAGAAAATCAATTGACTCTAATTTGCCAAATTTTTTCCTTATAAACTTTATATTAATAAGATTAGATAAATGAATTAGCATTTTTAAATGTTACATTATGAAAAAATACTGGTTTTTTATTTTAGCATACTTTTTACAAAAAGATTTTATTTATTTATTTGAGAGAGAGAGCAAGAGAGAGAGAGAGAGAGAGAGCATGTAAGTGGGGGAAGGGATAGAGGGAGAGGGAAAATCTTAAGCAGATGGGGCTCAATCTCACCACCCTAGATTATGATCTGAGCCAAAATCAAGTAGAATGCTTAATGCACTGAGCCACGCACCCCTATTTTAGCATACTTCCAATGAGTAATCTCAATGATTTTAATACCTCATCCCTTGGCAAACAATAGCCAGAATAAGGAAAGAAATCATTACCATATTTCAATTAAAACAGTAGAGAAAAAAAAAAAGTTGAGCTTATTTTTGACCTCTGAAATTGCCTGTAATGCTCTCTACCCTAGATCTGAGATTTGAACACTTTGCAGTTAAATCCACCTTAGATGGTAGATTATAAACACTAGAAAATTAAGATAAATACCATTTTCTTAAAGATTGTCAATTGTTTACATTTATTGTTATCCCTTACCATCTCCAAAGCTATAGACAATAATGAGACAAATCATCATGGAAACAATAAACCAAAAGGATTTAATGTGATAAAGAAGCAAGAAACCAGAACCAGATCTGATGAGACTGGACATTACTAATAAAACAGAAAAGGGAAGTAATATTCTTGGGATGAACTTAATCCTGGGATGGCATTTGAGTTTATGGAACTCAGTTGTTAAGGAACTTGAGGGACAGTATCTCTCCTTCAGGGTGAGATACTGAAAATGAGATACAAAGAATGCCAAGAAGATACCTGAAGACACCATTATTATCAATAAAGCAGATAAGAGGAATAGGATTTAATATATACTATATGCTGAATAAAAGAAAATAGTTAGAAAATGAGATAATAACTTACAAAGAGTTCTCTTTGAGGATACTAAGCTGTTTCTAAATCAATATTAGTTCATTCTTACACATTAAAAAATAAGTAAAAATAACAATTTATTTCTTATGCTAGAAAACAGCCATTCTTTCTGGTCAGACCCATTTCTTTGGGGGGCCATTACATTCTCTAATTCAACATTCATTTGTGATAGTCTTTGCTAAAGAACTAAGAAAATGAATTTAAACTATCCTAAAATTTTATAGTTTGACATTCAAGTTAATGCTTAAAAGTAAACCAAAAATAAAAGGTTAAAGGAGAAAATTTTAAGCAAGAATTTAATATTTGGCCATAAATTTTAAAAATCCCATTTACAGAAGCTTCTTGTTGCAAGAATTATGAAATATTTGACTACTGGAAAGATTTTTGACTTTCATGCTTTGTATCTTTCAAAGACTGCCTACTATTTTTCCAAGTTCAAGTAGGATTTTGTCCAAGAGTAGAGATTTGGCCTAGATGAGCTCTTGCCATTTCTTTCTGTTTGGTGATCCTTTGTTAAATATGATACTCAACGGGCAGCCCGGGTGGCTCAGTGGTTTAGTGTGGCTTTCGGCCTAGGGCCTGATCCTGGAGACCCGGGATCGAGTCCCACGTCAGGCTCCCTGCATGGAGCCTGCTTCTCCCTCTGCCTGTGTCTCTGCCTCTCTCTCTCTCTCTCTCTCTGTCTCTATGAATTAAAAAAAAAAAAATTAAGAATGCACAAGAGGGCAGCCCCGGTGGCACAGCGGTTTAGTGCGGCCTGCAGCCTGGGGCATGATCGGGCTCTGTATGATGCCTGCTTCTCCCTGTGCCTGTGTCTCTGCCTCTCTCTCTCTCTGTCTCAATAAATAAATAAAATCTTAAAAAAAAAGAATGCACAAGAGACTAAACACTTTACAAAAGAGGATTTCCAAATGTCTAAAAAGCAAGTTATGAGTGAACTACCAATTAAGAATATAAGGCGATTCCAACTCATTAAGATGGCAAATATTAAAAAGACTGACAATATTATCAGTGTTGGTGAGGCCATGGAGCAAATGGAACTCTAATAAACTGCTGGTAGGAATGCAAATTGCTTTAAGCACTTCAGAAAACCCAGCAATTCTACTAAAAAAAGGCATATGCACTTGAAGAAAAGCTCTGTGTAAAAGTGTTCATAGCACAATTATTTGTAATAACCATAAAATGTCCAAATGTCCATCTTTAAATGGATAAAGTATAGTATACCAATAAAATGGAATACTCTTCAGAAAAAAGGCTAAAGGAAAAGAAGAAGCCAAGCTATCTTTATGACTGCATGGATGAATTTTATAATCATAATAGTTAGAAAAATGAAATGAAAGAAATCAGGTACAATACACAAGAATAAACACAATATTTTCATTTATGTAGAGTTCAAATACAGGCAATTCCAAGTACCAATGGTATTAATTGTGAGAATTATGGTTAATATCAGGAAGGGGGTAGGAGCAGTGACTGGAAAAGGCATGAAGCTGAGAGGAGGGTGTCTATAATCTTGGGAATGTTTTATTTCCTAATCTGTGTAACAACGACACAGGTATGAGTACTTTATGAAAATTCACTTATCTGCATATTTGATTCTTACTCTTTCCTGTGTGTTAATACTTTAACAAAAAGGTAAGAAAAAAAAACAATCGTATGGATTTCCCTAAAGTGATCCTTCCAATATCAATTCATTCATGAACGGGTGACCCTAGACAGAGACATTTCTTTCTGCTTCTCACTTTGCACAGTCACCATCTTCTAATAAGTTTTGGTCATGTCATCTGTATTTTTAAACATTTTACCTCACCATCCTTTCTATATAACTTCATTTCTCTTTTTCCATGGAGTGAGAGACTATAACCTGGGTAGCATCACATGAGTAGTTTTGGGAGTTTTAGTCTGAATTGATCATGACTTTTTTAAAACTAAGGACAGTTCTCTTCTATTTTATAAAATGATCTCTCCTCCACCACCTATTTCTTATTGTTTGACTGAAAGTGAGGGTCCCAATTTTTCTTGCATATATCCCAGTTTTTTATATTATATTCTAGGCCATATCCTTGACTGGAAGGAAATTATTAGATTTTAAACTTGTTCTTGTATTTTGAACTATATTGTATGTTTCTGAACATCATGTAAATCTCAGGTTACATATACTTGATTTCAGGAATCCAAGTAGCTTTCTGAATGAATTTATCAATGTTTTTGGAAACACCTCGGTTTTCATTGAATTTTAAAATTTTTCACTCAAATATGTTATTTAAACACATAAAAGAATAAAGAAAAAATAATTAAGATAATGCTCATGGGTGAGTTTGAGAAAAATTTTAAACTGTCTTTTCTCAAATGTTATATAGTGCAGACATAAAGTAATTAATTTGGATTTTTAAAAAGGTCCAATTCTGAATATGGTATTTAAAAAGCATTCTGTCTAAGGATTAATGTTATTGAGATATAATGTGCTTTAGACATGTAATTTTCTTATGAACATTTTTTAATCATCTTCCTTTTAGAGCCTTTGGTGCTATGTCTAGCTTTGAACATTTTTTTTTTTTTTTGGTTTTGTTTCAATGAACATATTTGTGGGATAACAGCCAAGAAAAGGTGCCATTTGGGGAAGGAAAGGGAAAACATTTTGTTTGTTTGGTTTTTTCCCTTGGTATATTTTTGTTTACAGAGTGAACACAGGTTGCCATCAAACTTTTAAATCTGAACAGCAGAGGTGACTGTGTCAGCATCACTTTGTTCCTAAAGTCTGTAGTTTTCCAAAACAGTGCAGTTGCCAGCTGACCTCTTTAGTTACTGCCACATTTAGACACTTTAACAAAAGCCTATTGTTGGGAACCCTCCTGCACTGTTGGTGGGAATGTGAACTGGTGCAGCCACTCTGGAAAACTGTGTGGAGG
Source organism: Vulpes vulpes (assembly GCF_048418805.1). Classification (NCBI taxonomy): domain Eukaryota; kingdom Metazoa; phylum Chordata; class Mammalia; order Carnivora; family Canidae; genus Vulpes; species Vulpes vulpes. The sequence goes on from NC_132794.1 coordinate 42,733,928, forward strand.
TTCCTCAAAGAGTTAGAAATAGACCTGCCCTACCACCCAGCAATAGCACTGCTGGGGATTTACCCCAAAGATTCAGATGCAATGAAACGTCGGGACACCTGCACCCCGATGTTTCTAGCAGCAATGTCCACAATAGCCAAACTGTGGAAGGAGCCTTGGTGTCCATCCAAAGATGAATGGATAAAGAAGATGTGGTTTATGTATACAATGGAATATTCCTCAGCCATTAGAAACGACAAATACCCACCATTTGCTTCGACGTGGATGGAACTGGAGGGTATTATGCTGAGTGAAGTAAGTCAATCGGAGGACAAACATTATATGGTCTCATTCATTTGGAAAATATAAAAAATAGTGAAACAGAATAAAGGGGAAAGGAAAAAAAATGAGTGGGAAATATCAGAAGGGGGGACAGAACACGAGAGACTCCTAACTCTGGGAAACGAACTAGGGGTGGTGAAGGGGGACGTGGGCGGGGGTGGGGGTGACTGGGTGATGGGCACTGAGGGGGGCACTTGATGGGATGAGCACTGGGTATTATTCTATATGTTGGCAAATTGAACACCAATAAAAAATAAATTTCTAAAAAAAAGCCTATTGTTTATCTTAAGTGGTATAATTTCATTTTTATGTATTGCTTGCTCAAGGTGAATTTATTTAGAGGTAGGATTAATGCTCTTAAGTTATTCCATCATTAAATTGCTTCAACAACACTGAGAAATTATTTTCAGCCACTAATTAAAAAATAAATGCAGCACCAGAATCCATCCACTACTTGCTTTCCTTCAGCACTGAGAAAACACTGTCATTAGGATTCCACTGGAAATAATTTATTTGACAACAATATGACAAATTTCTACACCCAAATTTCTCACTTAAAATTTCATAGCTAAGTAGCTTGAGGAATATATCTTTATTTTTCTTACATGATCCTTCAATAACAGACTTATAATGTAGGTATATCACTAACCAATGGAAAGGCCATATAACATAGAAATTAAAAGCAGAAGCATAAGAGCCAGTGTACTTATGTTTATCCCAGCAACTGACTACTTGTGTAAATTTGGCCTAATTAAACTATTAGATACCTCATTTTCATCATCTGTAAAATGGGGATGACAATAGTACCTAACTCATAGGGTTATTGTGAGGACAAATGAGTTAATAGAGTGCCTGGAACGTAGTAAATATTAACTAAAATTTAGCTAAATTCCTCATTCTTTTAGGGAGGGGAGGGGTCAGTAGGGAGTATCTGAAGATGCTAAATCAGTAGAGATAAATGTACCGCATAAAGGCATGTCATCTTCCAAAAGACCTAAAAATAGAAACTGCTAACTATAGAAGTAAGAATGGGAAGTAAAGATAGACACCTACTTTTCCTCAAATCCAATAAAACTAGCATGATAATAGCATAAAAATAAGTGCATGTGCTCGTTAAATACAAAACCACTGTCTCCTCTCACTGTGCCTTCTCACTTTGTTATTTCTGTTATTCCCCATACTTTTTGGAAGTGCCTTTATGATTTCAAACATTTCCTATGCCCTGTTTCTCAAAGGCTGAGCATATAAACACAATCACATGAGCTGAGGAACCTGCAAACCACAAGAAGAGAAATAAAGATTACCACATACAAGTTTCTGTACTTTTCCATCTCTACAATTTTGAACTGGGTTGTGTAAAAATTCCTTGGCTTCAGCTTCCAGCTCCTTAAACTGATGTTTATTTTTTTTATAATAAATTTTTTTTTTTTTGGTGTTCAATTTACCAACATACAGAATAACACTCAGTGCTCATCCCGTCAAGTGCTCTCAGTGTCCGTCACCCATTCACCCCCAACACCCGCCCTCCTCCCCTTCCACCACCCCTAGTTCATTTCCCAGAGTTAGGAGTCTTTATGTTCTGTCTCCCTTTCTGATATTTCCCACCCATTTCTTCTCCCTTCCCTTCTATTCCCTTTCTCTATTATTTATATTCCCCAAATGAATGAGAACATACAATATTTGTCCTTCTCCGACTGACTTAATATTAAACTGATGTTTAGATCAGTTCTTTCTACTCTTCATCCCAGTACCATGGTTTGGATTTGTTTAACCTTATAACTGATTCACTGTTACAACAGTAGCCCTTTTTGTTAAGTCAGCTGTATCTTCTCTAATTTATTGGATGCTAATAATGGTAATAATTAGTTTTATTCTGCTTCTCATAATAACTCATCTTCCCAAACAGGTAAATTATTTCTGTGTGTTGAAAACTATGCCTGCCTTCTGTGCCTATGTTGGCTTTCTCAAATTTTTGGTGATTCTTGGTTACCAGTTTATGTATATGGATAAGCTTCTAGATTCCTGATCATTGCTACCTGCAGTGTAACTCCTTGGTCCAAGTGATAATCATTTCTGTCCTGGTTCTGAGTATATTGATTTTATGTGCTCTGGCCATGCACCAAGGCCTATTCATGTAGGCCATTTATCTGGATTCAAGTACTCCTGCTCTTGTGAGGCCACCCATAGCCTACATCTTGAGCATGAAATCCTCCTTTGAGAATCTCTCCATCAGAGTTAAATCAATATACTTGTGACTAGTCTGGCTTTATATGGCAGATCCAGCTGCCTTGAGAGGAAGCTACTGATGGAATTGTTCTATCATCTGTAATTATATTACTAGCCAGCTAGTCGGAGTTAATCCTTCCCAGTTTACCACCACTGACTCTAATATTTGGTTTATAAATGTCATGCTACATGCTTTATATATTGATGAAACCCCCCAGATAATGCACTCATTTTAAAGAAAATGTTAATATAAGGTATATACCATATTCATAAATCAGAAGTCTCAGTATTGCAGAAATCTCCATTCTCTCCTACCTAGTTTATATATTTAATGTATTTCTGATCTAAATTCCAGAATTATTTTGGTTGAAAAATGACACATTGATTCTAAAATTTTCATGGAAATACTAAGGGCTAAGAATTGCCATGATAATTTTGAAAAACAAAGCTGGAGGCAATCAAGACATACTTAAAAGCTGCTTATAATTCAGATGGTGCAGTACTAGGGCAAAAATTGACAAATCAACCAAAAAAACACAGCAAACAATTTGGGGCACAGTTATATAAATAGTTAATTTTGAAAAAAGATAACAGTATAGACTACTGGAGAAAGAATTTTCCTTTCAGTCAGTGGTGATGGTATATGATGGTGATGGTATATGATTATGGAAAAGATAAAATCTGAACCTCACCTCATTCTATACACAGAAATCAATATTGGGGAGACTGTAGATCTAAATGTAAAGGGTAGGGGTGCGTGGGTGGCTCAGTCGGTTAAGCATCTGCCTTCTGCTGTGGTCATGATCTCTGGGTCCTAGGATCGGTCCTAGGACCAAGCCTCGCATCGGGCTTCATGTTCAGCAGGAAGTCTGCTTCTCTCTTTCTCTCCTTCTGTTTCTCCTTACTCCTTGGTCTGTCTGTCTGTCTCTCTCTTAAATAAATAAAATCTTTAAAAAAATTTAAATGTGAAAGGTAAATGATAAAGCTTCTAGAAGATAACATTTCTTCATAGCTTTGGGCTTGAAAATGTGCTCTTAAATATGACATTGAACACATCAACCATAAACGAGAAAGTGAGAAATTGCCCTACACAAAATGAACAAATTCTGTTCCAAAAAAGATACCATTAAGAGAGCAAAAGGCAAGCTATGGAATGAGAGAAGGTATATGCAGTAGACATATTTAACAAAGGGTCATATTTAGAATATATAAAGGACTCTTATAAATCAATAAAAAGGATAGTTGGCCCAGTACAAAAATAGGCAAGACACTTAAAGGCATTTTATAAATGTACTCAATCTCACAAATAATTAGAGAAATGCAAATTAAACCTGCACGGAGATACCACAACATACCAGTAGAATGTACAAAATTGGAAGACTCAACACTACGAAGTGTTGGCAGGAATGTGGAGTGAAAACAATACACTGTACACTGCTGGTGGAAGTGGAAACTGACACTAGTACTTCAAACGTGGTCAGCATCATTTAAGACTGAACATGTGTAAACCTATAGTACTTTACTTTTTATTGTGTACCCTTCTCTAACATTGAATTTTTTTCATATGAATGCTTAAAGGTGTGATAAACAGTAAGCTTTAGGTATTTAACTCAGATATTTAATAGCTTAAACATTTTATCCTTATTATTGGAAGCAGGAACTATAAAAAAACCTATTCCCATTTGCCAATTACAAAATCGAATCATCTATCAAAGCTAACTGGTCTCTGAAAATTCTGTATATGGAATTACTAGTATATGGAAATACTAAATTACATACATAATTTTTAAATCACATTTCACTTCTAGTTACTTTTAAAATTAGCACAGTGATCTCAGAAGTGAAGAAAACACTCATGTTTCATGTAGTACTCAGTATTTACTGAGTACCTTCGGTGTGTTTGAATCGTGACCACTCCCTCTTCACCCTACTCTGTGGCACCAAGGACCCACATTCTAGCTGGGAAACAGGGTATAAGCAAAGTGGAAGTAAAATACATCCCACCATAGGCAAGGATAAGTGTTAATGAGACATATATAACAGGGACATATAGTAGACTAGTGTCAGAGTAGGTTTGTGGCATTCATAGATAGGGCAGCCAAGGCAGGCCTTCCTGAGCAGGTGACATGCTCCCCGGCACAAAGTAAGTCATGTGGATATCTGGGAGAAGAAGGTTCCAGGCAGACTAAACTGCAAGCGCAAAGGCCTTTAACACTGTCTGAAATTTCCGCAAAAGGAAGCTGTCTTACTTACATTTTGTCTTTTGGAACTTACACTAGTTACCCTACCCATTTGCTTTTTTTTTTTAAGTAAAGATTTTATTTATTTACTCATGAGAGACACACAGAGAGAGGCAGAGCTCCATGGAGGGAGCCTGACATGGGACTCCATCCCCGGTCTCCAGGATCACGCGCTGGGCTAAAGGCGGAGCTAAAACCACTGAGCCACCCAGGGTGCCCGACTTTGTACTGCAATTTAAGATGTTCCAAGTTTTTGAAGCATTATATATTTTAGTTCTTGCTGAGCAGTTATAATCTAGCTACTTTGTAAAAAGCCTTCTAAAGTTGACCTTCCAAAATCAAATATAATCTTACTATCCAAAAAGTCCTGACTAAAATCTCCAGGGAAGGTTCTTTAAGCCATGTTTAGAGTCTCTGAACTGGAAGTCAGGTGGTGATGTGCTGCAGTCCCATCCCTGATGGTAACTTGCTGAGAAGTCTCCAACTTCTCAGGCCTCAGTTTCCTCATCTATGTAAGGGACAAGTAAATTGATTTGGGTGTCTTGAGTCTACTTTTTATTCAATGAACAGAGTATTTTTGAATAACCTTAGACTGAACTCTGCAATTTAACTCTCTACTTTGCCCCAATAAACATTGAAACTTGCCACCTTATACTGGCCCATTTTACTCCTTAGTTATCTGCCCGCCTCCTGACCAAATAACTTTTCTGGACCCTCCTAGTTATAAGGGCATGGTACTGTGACTGTACCTTGTTCATTAAACCCTTCTAGACTTAAAAGCCTGCTCTGGTTAGTTTATTTATCTTCACATAACAAGAATTATCAAAATGTAAACTCACTAGGATAAAGTTAGGAAAACACTGTGAAAAACTGCTAATGACTTATTTCCTTTTTTTTTTTTTAAGATTTTATTTATTTATTCATGAAAGACAGAGAGGCAGAGACAGGCAGAGGGAGAAGCAGGCTCCCTGCAAAGAGCCTGATGTGGGACTTGATCCCCAGGACTGTAGTATCACACCCTGGGCAGAAGGCAGGTGCTCAACTGCTGTGCTACCTAGGTATCCCTAATGATTTATTTCCTGATTGTGCAAATGCAGAGCCTGCCATATCTGGGCAGAAACATACCCAGGACAGTTTTCAAGCAGCTGCCTTTTATGTAGGTAAGTCAGGTAAGGCAGCTGGAACTCTTCATGGAATACAAGTATTCCTTATATAGTTTAAAATGCTCATTTTTTTTCTGAAAACCAAAAACAAGAAACAAAAAAGTCTTCATCTTAATCCTTTAATACAAATTGAATACACACTGTTACCAGTAGATTGTAAGTTCTTTGAGGGCAGGACCTATTCCCTATTTGTCTTTGCACCTCAATGGCATAACATAGTAATGCCACACAAAATACACACTCACTACATGCTGGTAGGTTGACTTATGTTCATAATTTTCTGCCACTGTTTTCTGGCCCCCTGTGGCATCACTCTCTCTCTTGCTTGTAGATCTCACAAGGCTATGTATTACCTTTAACAGGCAGCATTTGTCTCCTCCTTTCTCCCAGCTTCACCTGGTAACTCCCAGACACCCGAATCCCCCCAAAATCTAGGTCAGGTGCATTCCTTGCTCTCTGTCTCTCTGTTTCTCAAATCTATTTGTATAATTATAGGTACTATCCTCACTAGACTCTAAATCCTGTGAGGGCAGACAATAAGTTCTCTGTGGTACACCTAGCATCTAGCACAGTGCTTGGCACAGGATAGGTGTAGAAGCTGCTTTTAGGCAGGCAGGCTTGAGTGATGGAATGAAAAGGGCCACAGTATTACCTGACTGAATACAGACAGGCTCATCAGGTGACCCTCCTCCAAATCCCCATAGGCCCTAATTGACAAATGGGCTACTTACAACTAGGCACAATTAACAGAAAAGGGAGAAGTCCCTACATCGCATACCTCCTAACCTTCCCCCGTTAAAAACAGCCCCCACTCGCTGTGTCATTGCAGACAACCTCTCCTCTGCCTTCCTGCCCACTCTCTTGAGGTGTATTCAATAAACTTCCATCTCCTTTTTTCAGCCTCAGGTGAATTCTTTCACCTGGGTGGGGGGCACTGGCTTCCACCTGATTGTTGCCCCACAGTTGGGGCCCCCATCCGATTGGACAGACACCCCATTTAGGAACCACAATAGGTACTAAAAAGTGTTTGCTGAATAAATGTTATGAAAGGAAGGAGTCCTAGGATGTAGCTGGCCAAAAGAAGAAAAGGTACTTAAAGAAATAGGTGATAAGAGGAAAAGAAGACTTAAAATTATTTTATCAAGGAAGATAAATCAAAGTCCTGAAAAATTATTTACAACTAATGCTACAAAATTAAACTGAAGAATCCTCATAGATCACAATCCTTAATATTTAGATTTATTCCAAATAGGTAAGAACATAATGCCAGTAGTGCAAGCACAGATACATCCTCAGGAGTCAGTAAAAGATATTAGAAACAGTATAAATTAGTGGTTATTGAGGAGCACTGAAGCATGAGAAACTATAGTATCAAGTGATTACAGTGTACACTAGCAATTATTCACATCCAGAAAGTATTGACTTCTCAGATTATAACACACCAATGCTATCTGGCAATATCTGTCATTCTATAAAATACAGGGAAATAGAGTTGTGAAGGATGGGAGGGGGGTCAGCTTTCAAGAAAGTAATAAACATTAAGAAAAAACTCAGTCTTAATTTTACTATTGCTTAAGCTCAGTTTGAAATTCTTAAATTTAGACTTCTAAATTCCTCTGGCAAAATTTATCTTCTTTGGGGGTTATTAGATCAATTAACCTTGGAAAAGGAAGGTTAAAAGGACTTCTGTGGGCCACATTCTCACAGTATGAACGACAACAGGCAGAAGCCTGAGTGAATTGTTAGTAGGGTTCAAGGAAAGGTCTACACTAGCAGATGATCAGCTCAGTTCTTGCTAAAATTTGGCAAAGAAATACACTGTGGTTTCTTTAGATGACAGCATCATAATTCATTTAGCTCTCCTCTACCTTTTCACAAAAAGGCCAAAACCCCACAGGAATTGTGAGCACTGAGCTTTTCTACCCAGGATCAAAAACTGACTATTTTGCCAGAAATTAAAAACAATATAGCCAAAACAGTAAATACACAGTAATGTGTTGAAAGAAATAGTCTGCTGGATTGGCCAGTGACACAATGCATCATTTCTATTTTAACTTCTGATGGATAGAAATGTAAAAAAAGAAAAAAAAAGAGAAAAATATTTGGATTGGCAGACTTCCATGAAAATATAATGAAATCCAAATAAATGTTAAAGAATCTCTTTGCATTAATTTACAGATTTACACTAAACACTATATCTTTAATGGCAAGTTTGATTATACATTTCTAGCTGATTTTCAGGCAGTTAAAAGCTAGCTTAAGGGCCATCTAGAAGGCATGATTTCTTTTCTTTCCACAAAATGCTAAAGCTTCTTTATCATTCTGTATTCAGCCATGAACTCAGCTGCACAAGCCAAATATAAAGATTTTATGGGCCAATCTATCATGTGAATTCGTGAACAAGAATATAAGCCTACTCATGCAGACACTAAGGGTGATTTCCATTTTTATGAATGAAAAAGAACCCTGCATGAACATTCTTTATTTAAAGTTTTAAATGAAGAAAGATGCAAAACAAAATGGAAGCATTTTGTTTTGTATGTCAATATCTTGTAAGAGGGGCAAAGTAAGGGATCTGGCTCACATGATTCCCAAGACAGCAGTATCTCCTTTGCATTAAGTACATAAATGAGATTTATGGCCACTGACCTAATCTAGATGCCAAAATGTACAGCAGGAACAGCTTTCTGAAAAACTTAATTTAAAATTATGGTGTTAACAAAAGCACTTTAAGGAAGCAGACAACACTGCCTGCGTGCATGCACACACGCATCTAGAAGAACTGACTCCAGAAAGGAGCCTTGGTTATTTGCATAAAGCTTTACAACACATTTCTGAGATAATTCAAATCCACAGGTTTTACTTTTTCTTCCTACCACTCTGATGTTTATGAATTTTTAAATAAATGCATGTCGCCAGACAGTTGGTTTTCACCACAAAAGGTCATTTAATGCCAAACATTCATAGATTCAGGTTTTGAGGAGGCTTAGAAAACAAAAATAAATAAACCTGTTTATTCCTTTTCTGATTTTTTTTTTATTTAATTATGATAGTCACACACAGAGAGAGAGAGGCAGAGACATAGGCAGAGGGAGAAGCAGGCTCCATGCACCGGGAGCCTGATGTGGGATTTGATCTTGGGTCTCCAGGATCGCACCCTGGGCCAAAGGCAGGCGCCAAACCGCTGCGCCACCCAGGGATCCCATCCTTTTCTGATTTTTAAAAGCAGTTTCCTTCCTTACTAAGAACTTAACTAGATCAGCACCTTGGAGAAAAGGCTTGAGCAGCTGCACTTGTAACACTCTATTCAATGAATGAGAGAAAGGCGGCTGAGATACTGCAAATCCACTGCTAACCACTTGGAGATTTTCCTGAACACACTGGTTTTTTTACCTGAAAAAGGAAGGCAGAAAGAAAGAAAGAAAAGAAAAGAAAAGAAAAGAAAAGAAAAGAAAAGAAAAGAAAAGAAAAGAAAAGAAAAGAAAAAGAAAAGAGAAAAAAAGGAAGAAAAATATAAAGAAAGAAAAAAAAGAAGAGGAAAGCAAGCCAGCAAGAAAACAGTAAATGAAACCTATACTGACAGATGTCAAGTCAACACTTCCTTAATATAGTCCTATAAAACAGAATTCCTGGAAAATATAACAGCCTGCGAATAAAACATCAAGTTGAAGAAACACATCCCTTCCCTTATCATTGGATATTAACAAGTGAACTATGCATATTTAGAGAGGGTAAATGTATGTAAAAAAATGTTTTTCTAATGATTTAAATTTTTTTACTTTTAAATACAGTTTTGAGGCACATGTACATTTCAGGTATACCAAAATAAACCATCTCCCTGAAACAGATAAATCATGTCACTATGTAACACAGACACAGGGCTAAAAAGATTTTCAAACAATATCACTAAAATTTTTAAATTAAAATGAAGGGTTCAAAAGAACATTGAATTATTTAAATTACCTGAACATTCAATTCTAAAATCCTGTCTTAGGTCAGGTTGTCCAAGAAGAGAATGAACTTGGCTTAAGTAATTTCTTTGCGAGGTGAATCCCTGAAAGCGGAGTGAGGAGACATGGGGAATGAGACAGGGAAAGAAAAACCAATAATGCTATTGAGTTCATTAATAATCTGGGCAACCAAGGATCAATTCTACTGGGGATTCTCTGAGGAACTCTGTAGAATGTGCCTCAAAACTGCTCATCTGAAGGATGTCAGGCTGGTGCCTTTATTCACAATATCCTGTTTCCCGTTAGTTGAGGGCTGCTGCAGGTGGCAGTAACTCCCTAGCTCTTCCAGGCTTCGTTGGCATAAGGGCTAAGTAAGGTCCCCTGGCGTCAAGAGAAAGCTCCAGGATAGAATAGAGAAATATACAGATCACGCTTCTGGTAGAACACTATGGGTGCGCCTAGACCTGTTCAGTTCTGCTGTAGAGGTAAGGTGACAGCACATGATAAGGGCATCAGATACTTATACCTCAGATGCTGGGTCATCTACAAAGTTTTCACTACATTGAATCAGCTCATGGAACACAGATTGGTAAGATTCTCCATAAATTCAAAGTTTTTGCTTTCATTATTATTCCTAAATTTTAAAAAGCTGAAAATAATCTAATTTATAAAAATAATTTATGTGTGTGTGTAATCAATCCAATTTCCTTTCTGATTAACATTTGTGTATGTGTATATGTGTGTACTTTCAAAGAAATTAATGTTTAAACTAGACAAAAGGATAGGGTGCCTGGGTGACTCAGTCTAAGTATCTGACTCTTGATTTCAGCTCAGGTCATGATGTCAGGGTTGTGAGATCGAGCCCCGTTTTGGGCTCCCCACTTTGTGAAGTCTGCTTGAGATTCTCTGCCTCTGTGCCCCCTGACCCTGGCTTGTGGGCCCTCTCTCTCAAATCTTTGTACTAGGCAAAAGGATAAATTAGAAATGTAAAGAAAAAGAGGAAAGAGAAAGACTCAATGATGTGAAAGGAGAGAAAGAAAATGTATTTATGACAACTAATTTTCACATTTTGTTAGCCCTACAAACTTATTTAAGTGGAAAATAATGTAATTTGATCAGCTTATTGTTTTTTATCTCAATAATAATGAACAATTTGGTCTGGATTTTTCAAATGGTTGTGTCAGCATCACAAGCACATTGTCTTAATTGTACCTTTTTAAAAAGATCATATATTATGGTGGTTAAAATTGCTTAGGTTTTGAGGTCAGATACTTATGTTTAAATTTTCACTCTACAACTTACCAGCTGTGCAAAATGGTGACAATGACATATTCAGAAATTGGTACTTTAGAGTTAAATTATATTAGGTTATGTAAAATATCTGAAGCCTTCAGGAAAGTGTCCCAACGCCTAATAACTGCTTAGTAACACTGGTTATTGGTATTATTATTATTTATATTCTGCAAATATTAGGTGGTAAAAAAGTCCCAACAGCAAGTTTTGTGCGTATTCCTATACTAATATACTGCAAAGCAATAAGGGAGAAAAAGAGCATGTAACTGAGTAAAATACAAACTTAGAATTTGTTAGAAGGTGAGTCAATGATTTCCAGTGGGAGGTGGAGTTTCACTTTGGTCTTCTTCCTCTGCTAGAGTGGGGATGTTGTCCTCATTACAGTTCACCTCACATGAGCAATTACCTATAAACAGCTTGTCTGAGAATGCCAAATGCTAAGAAAAAGATTAGTGAGCAGAATACGAAATGATGAATCAGGAAGCTTTAAGAAAAGCTCAAATTGGATAGGTAAGTATAATTTACATTTACTCAAGATGAAACTAAGAGAAAAAGCAAAATATTTAGGAAAATGCAATATATGAGAATGGCAAACAAGTTGATTATGGTGACACTGCATAGTCACTGACCAGTGGAGAATAATACAAGTGTCACTACGGTCACACAACACTTGGAGTAGCGCAATCATACAAAGCAGAAGCATTATACAACAGTGTAGAGCTGTGAACTGCTTAAGGGAAAAATACATAGCTGTTAAAAGCAGAAGAGACAAAGTAAAAGTGCATCAGTTAAAAAAAAAAAAACCTTTAAAAATTAAAAAATTCCATATCATGCAGTATCAGGCCAGCATTAGAAACTCGTATGTTAGCGCCCATTAATAAATGAGTTCAGTTATATAGATTAATACATAAACGTTGTGGAAAATAGGACAAAGTAATATAAACAAACACACTTAAAGTACCAGACATACCTTTAAGAAACTAAATTTACATTCAATCTGTGTTAAATCTGTTATTGCACATTGGTGTAATGCTTCTAAATTACCATAGAGATCTAAAGCACACCAAATAGACAGAAGATATCCATTTTAATTCTTCACAGTCCTCAAATTTTAAAAGTGGAATACAGAAGGATACTTACTTGAGATTCTAGAATTTTAGCTTTAGAAGAAACATCAGTTTTTAAAAGATGAAAACTAAGTTTATTTATTTTTTCCTCCAAGATTTTATTTAAATTCAAATTCGTTAACAAATAGTGTAGCATTAGTATCAGTCGTAGAATCTAGTGATTCTACTTACATATAACACCGAATGCTCATCACAAGTACCTCCCTAATGCCCACCACTCTTTTAGCCCTTCCCTCTACCAACTTCCCCTCTAGCAACCCTCAGTTTGTTCTCTATAGGAAAACTAAGTTTATTTTAAAATATTTTATTTATTCATAAGAGACGCAGAGAGAGAGGCAGAGACATAGGGAGAGGGAGAAGCAGGCTCCCTCTGGGGAGCCTGATGCGGGATTCGACCCTAGGACCCTGGGATCACGCTGAGCTGAAGGCAAATGCTAAACCGCTGAGCCACCCAAGCCTCCCAATAAGTTTATTTTATTTTATTTAAAAAACATTTTTTAAAAATTTTTATTTATTTATGATAGTCACACACAGAGAGAGAGAGAGAGAGAGAGAGAGAGGCAGAGACACAGGCATAGGGAGAAGCAGGCTCCATGCACCGGGAGCCCGACGTGGGATTCGATCCCAGGTCTCCAGGATCGCGCCCTGGGCCAAAGGCAGGCGCCAAACCGCTGCGCCACCCAGGGATCCCCCAATAAGTTTATTTTAAAGAACAACTTTCATCAATTAATCCCAACAGGTGACTGGATTTCTAACAAAGTTTGGTTTAAAACAGACACACAAGCTATATATATGAAAGGTAAATTTGTTTACCACAATAGAAAATAAAGTATATTTCCCTCCAGTTTTTCTAATTGGTTTCCAAGTGGTTTTTTAAACTGGGTTTTCAAATCAAAACATAATGCTCTTACTACATGGGTTTCACAATATGAACTTGAGAAAAAGTTAAATGTTTTCCTGTAAAACTAACCAATAAATTTTAGAGAAGTCAAAGATGATTAATGCATGCTCATCAGGTCTGTTTTTCTCAGTAACATTAAATGGAGGTTCAGTAATTTATGGGTTATATGATTTCCTTCTTTTGGATAGTCAAATGAGAATGCTACTCAGCCTAGTATTCCTGCCACTCAGCTTTAATATTTATCAATTCAAGGCTAATCTTTTTCATCTATCCTTTTAACCACTTCTCTTTATCCTCACTGTGATTATGTTGAAGGGAATCCCAGATATCATAGCACTTCATCTGTATATATTTCAGTAAGTTAAGATAGAGAACTCATTTTTTTCTTTTTAAATAAAATTTTAATACAATTATCATACCTAAAAAAGTAATTCCTTAGTATCAACTATGTTGTCAGTTCACATAAAAATTCGATGGACTAAAACAAAATGTAAGATATCTTAGCAGATCGTACAATAAATGGCCAAAGCCAAATACACACAACTAATCTGAATATGTGTCTTAGTTTTTAAAACACGCTTGGTAATTAATTGCATGTTGTTTTCAGATGAATTGTTAACAGGTAAAGTTCTTAAGTATCCGATATTATTTAATTTAAGATCTCCATTAAAGACTTTGACTTTAAGATTCAGTACTCACCAATGAATAAAAGTGTGTTCACTTTTTTTCTGTGAATAGTCATGCTAACTTGTACTAACACATGCACATAAACCAAAAAGAGATGCCCATAACAGGTCTTTTTGGTTATACTGCTACCTTATTTTCTACTATATACCACATCAGGTTCTAATAACTATTTTAATCTATGGTGACAATGAATAGGTAGCACTCTAGACTACTGCAGAAGATGGCTTTTAAATCAATCATCCTTTGCCAAATTAGAGTTGGCCAATTCACTTCAACTTAATTCAATAAATATTGAATGCCTACTAAATACCTCTGTGATATTATATGTACTGTGATGTTAGCTATCGCTAAGAGAGAAATGATGTTCCCTCTCATCAAGCTTATAATCTAGTGTTGTAGAAAAACTGTAAAAATATCCCAAAGTCATAAATGCCTCTATGATCTATTGCTAATATTTAGGAAATGTGACATTTAAAACAATCTCTAGCAACATTTGTTTCTCATGTCTAAAATATGATTTTATTAGGAAACAAATGAGGAGAAGCAGAAAGTTTTGTATGTAGAAAACTACTCAATTAAAATTAATGAGACTAAACCGATTAGCCTAAGTTTTTTCTCTGGATAAGGCATTCATTACTTTCTATGTTTAGCTGTTAGCTGTGTTTAAGGCAGGTGAAATAATTTATAATTAAACCTGAAATAATCAATTACGAATAGTCTGAAACATAAAGTCAATGTTTTTATTATTAGATACCTTTTTTTTTTCAGAAGTTTGTGATTACCACTGATGATAAAGGGAAGTCAGACAAGAAAGAAAAAGGATTAGAGTGACACACACTATGTTCAAAGAGAAAATGTAACTGCCAATTCTAAATCCATTTAAAAATGGTCTCTATCTTTAGAAAAAATATTTGTTCCAAGCTAAAAGCCCCATTATATGCATTGGAATAGAACCTTAGCTTATAATTAGGGTTGAGTAAAAAATGTAAACCAGAAATTCAGATATACATAAATACTTAACCTGAATATGGAAAAAAAAGTCTCCAGTTAAGTGAAAGCTGTATATTTGAAAGTTCTCAGGAGATTCAATTACCATTCCTCATTCTTTCAGTAAACACAGTTCAGGAGAGGCTTAAAAGGAAGTTATAATAAGTTTAGATTCCCAAAGGATTTATATTCTCTTGTTAGATATTCACTTATTCAGGCAAATAAATGACCAAGTGATAGATATCAAATTGAATCAACAAAAAGAAGCAATATGTATATGTACAATAAGCAATAAGTAGTATATGATATAATATCTTGTAAAATATTTTCCTATGTGTGTACCATGGTTTAAATTATAAACAAAGTAAAAAATAAGTTACCAGAGTCAATAATTTTGTTCTGAACTTTATTTATAAAAAAGGCTGAAAATTATTTATGTATTATGTTTACAATTAAAGAATGTGCAAAAATATAAGCAGATAGTTTCTATCTTATTTCAAACTGAACTTGAACTATCTTTGGGCCTAATCCAGGGAAATTACTTTTAAAAGAGTGAAGAATCTTATTTTTAAAGATACTTGAATCTTTCCCTCTGGTTAAACTATTAGAAGAAGATACTAGAAATGTAATGTACAATACGATGACTATGGCTAACATTGCTGTAGATTATACAGGGACATTGTTAAGAAAGTAAATCCTAAGAGTTCTCATCATGAGGAGAATAAGTTTTCCCTTTCTTTCTTTTTTTCTCTTTTCATTGTATCTATGAGAAGATGGATATTAACTGAATTTATTGTGGGGATCATTTCATTATATATGTGAATGAAACCATCATGCTATACACCTTATATTGTGATGTATGTCAAGTATTTCTCAATAAAAAGTTTTTATCTGTTTGAGTTGGATCAGCAATCTATGAACTTACACATTTATATAAAAGGATCAACAAAGACTGTGAAATATGGAGCTGCAAAGTATCATATTAGTGTTTGCTCAATAAGGATAGAATTTTTGATGTAATGTGGCACCCAACATATTGTAACATTCATTGTGAAAATACTATCACTTAAATAACAATTTAAACATTTTCTATGATTACAGTATCCATTTTCAAATTAGTAGATACTAAATATTGATATTATTTAATAATATTAGCTTTATTAAATATTAGCTAATTTATAATATTTGACACTGGCCTGTTTTGCTGAGGTGTTGCATTAATCATCAATTCTTGTTAACATTTTTTCTATTCTGTCTACAACTATATTACTGCTTCCAAGAACTTCAATTCCTAACCCCACTTTTAGTATGCTGAAAAGGCCAAATATAATAAAAACATTACACTGAAAAAAATTCTTGTTTTCTCACAGTTCTGTATTTGCAACAAATTGGGAAGTTACCTCCTACCTTTAATGAGTAAGTATAGATTGTGTCCTTAGATTATAAACCATTAAAGAATTACAAAAGGTTACTGCCTAATTTTAGCACAGTAAGAGAAATTTAGGAGCAAAAAAATCCCAACAAATCATTCTCCATGTTGATTCTTGCCCTTTTTTTCAGATGCATAAATTTTAAACAACTATAATCATACCATAGGCTCAACTGTGCCTTTCATTTAAAGGTATGTAATATGCAATTATCAGTGTTGTATAATAAATATTTTCAGTGGATGTATTCCATTGAGTTGGAGTACAGTAATTTAACTATTTCCATTAACAAGAAAAAGGCAAGGGTGTCCATATTTAAAATGCTTAGAAGAATATCTGGTATATACAGTTAAGTTCAGCATTAGAGTTGCCTTATTATTATCATTATTATCATTTTCACTGCAATTGTTCTTAAAGTACTGAAAAATAAAACTTAAAAAGAATAAATGGATGTAAAAATATTCAAATTGGTTGTTATGTATACAGTTGACCCTTGAACAATGAAGTGGTTAGGGGTGCAGTTGAAAATCGGTGTATAACTTTTTTTTCTTTCTCCAAATTTTTGTATAAATTCCAGTTAACATGCAGTAAATTGTAGTTTTAGGCGTAGAATTTAGTGATTAATCACTTACAACAACAACAACACGTGCTTATCATAGTAAGTGCACTCCTAGGCTCCATACCCAAAGTGGGGCTTGAACACACGACCCTGAAATCAAAGGTCATATGCTCTACTGTCTGAGTCAGCCAGTTACCCCATGTGCCTTCATTAATCCTCATCACCTATTTCACCAACCCCCCTACTCACTTCCCCTCTGGTGATCTTCAGTTTGTTCTCTATGGTTAGAGTCTGTTTCTTGGTTTGCCTCTCTTTGCCCCCACTCCATGTTCATTTGTTTTATTTCTTAAACTCCATATATGGATGAAATCATATGTTATTTGTCTTTTCCTAATTGACTTATTTCTTGAGTATAACTTTTGACTCCTTAAAACCTTAACTACTAATAGTAGTTCCACTGCTGACTAGAAGCCTTACTGATAACACAAACTGTCAACACACATTTTATATGTTATATTTATTATGTACTGAATTATTACAATAAAGCAAGCTACAGCAAAGAAAAGGTTAAGAAAATAATAAGAGTAATAAATACATTCACAGTATTGTATTTAAAAAAAATCTGTATATGATAGAACTGTGTAGTTAAATGTTCAAGGGTGACCTGTATATTCTTGTGAAATCCAAGAAATTAAAAAATACCAGAAATAATTTTAGTAAGTTAGCGCTATAAAATCAATTTATAAAAAATCAGAACTTTTATGCAAACAATAACTTAGAAAACACTGTAAGAAAATTATAAAGTATAACTAACATTTACTGAACATTTGTTAAGTACCAGGCACTGTTGAAAAAACCTTAAATTTACCTTAAACCTTAAATTTTATTCATTTCATCAAAACAACCTTATTCATTAAATCTAAGACAATATCTACTGTAAGACACACAATTTCAAAGATGTTAAAATATGGAAATGTCTTATTAATAAAATTCAGTATTATCATCTCTGATATTTAAATGATTTTATTTTAGAGAGAGAAGGAGAGTGCATGCCAAGAGTGAGGGTTAGGGATGGGGGAGGGGGGCGGAGGGCGGGGATGAGGTGGCGCAGTGGGGGCGGGGGCGGGGGAAGAGAGAGAATCTCAAGCACACTTCCCCTTGAATGTCGAGCCTGACACAGGGCGATCATGACCTGAGCTGAAATCAAGAGCTGGATGTTTAGCCAACTGAGCCCTCCCAGGTGTCCCATATCATTCCTATTTTAAAGAAGGAGAAACTGGGATGAGAGGTTAAAAAATTTGCTCAAGTGTAGTCAACATGAAAATGGAAGGCAGCTTGGTTCACTTTCTATTTCTGGGTATACATAAATAAAACTTTTCTAAATTAACCTTTCTTTAGTCTCCAGAAACTTTACAAACCTTAACATTAATTCTAAGAACTTCGTAGGTTTGTTTCACATTTTCTATTTATACAGTTATAACCTGCAAATAATCATAGTTTTATTTCTTCCTTTCCCTAACATACATACATTTGTTATTCTTACCTTCTCCACTGGTTGAATAGAAGTGATGATTTCAGGCATCCTTACTGTGTCTTTAAACTCAAATGAAAAGATTTCATCAGTTCACAATGAAGGATGATGTTTACTGCATCTTCTGCAATGGTCATATGCTTTTGTCTTTGTAATTGTTAATATGGTGAATTCATTGACTGATTTTGTTGTTAAATCAGCCTCGCATCCCTAGAATAACCCAACTTGGTCATGATACAGTATTCATTTTTCTATCTCACAGATTGAATTTGCTAATGTTTTATGAAGGATTTAAAAATCTGTGTTCATGAGTGAGACTGCTTTACTTTTTTTTTTTAATTTTTATTTATTTATGATAGTCACACACAGAGAGAGAGAGAGGCAGAGACACAGGCAGAGGGAGAAGCAGGCTCCATGCACCGGGAGCCCGACGTGGGACTCGATCCCAGGTCTCCAGGATCGCGCCCTGGGCCAAAGGAAGGCGCCAAACCGCTGCGCCACCCAGGGATCCCGACTGCTTTACTTTTTAAAAAAAATCTCTTAATTTTCAGACTTTATTATTTCCAAGTACATTTTTCAAAAAAATTAGAATCACGAGTCTAAGGTAAATATAGATTGAAGATGTATCAAATGTCAGTAAAGACTGACTTCACCCACTGAGTAAAGCTAGTCCAAGGGAATCTGAGAGAAGATACACTAATGAAGGAATTCTGGAATAATAAGGGGACAGATATACAGAAATGGTTAATGTCCTACAGGGCAATAAAATTGTAACTTTTGGGTTATCTGTTCTACCTTACAGAAATCACTCACATCCCTACCGGACAAAAAACTATTAATTAGTAACTTCACAGAGTCTAGGCCTTAATCAGTAAATTTTATGTGAAATAATAGTGGATCACCTAGAGAATTAAATATTCCTTGAGTGGCCTTGTTCAGTAATATTCCAGGATAACGCTTAAAAGGACACGTGTCATCATTTCCCAAACATTTTCAACAAAAATGTCAGTTATACTTAACAGACGCTACCTTATAATAACCTCATAAAACGAGTCTTCTATATTGTTTTTTTGGAAAGTTTCTATTAAAATTGGCAATTTTTCTTGGCAAAATTTATAGATGAAGCCATTTAGAGCTGGAAGTGTGTGGTTTTTAGTAATATATTTACCTAATATAACTATTCAGATTTGCTGTGTTTTTCTGGTGTCAAAGTTTTTTTATGAATTTTTCTAAATTATCTAGGTTTTCCAGTTTGCTAGCATAAAGTGATTGGTAATATCCTCTATATATACTATAAATTTCATTAAAAATTATTGCCTTAATATTTTTCCACAATTTTGATGTCAAATTTTTCATTATCAATTTGTTAAAGAAATTATTAAGTTCCCTCAGGATTTATTCTTTGTGTCATGGATTACTTAGACATTTATTGTTTAATTTCCACATATATGAAGATTTAAAAACATGCAACATAAAATTTACTATCTTACCCATTTTTAAATGTACAGTGCAGCCGTGTTAACTATATGCTTATTGTTGTAACAATAGATCTTTAGAACTTTTTCATCTTGCAAAACTGATAGTATATTATACTCACTGAATAAATACTCATTTCCCTCCCCCCACAGCCTCTGGCAACCAGTATTATACTTACTGTTTCTAAATGTTTGAGTAATTTAGATACCTCAAGTAAGTGGAATCATGAAGTAATTGTCTTTTTGTGATTTGTTATTTCACACAGTATAATAACCTAAAGGTTCACCCATGTTGTTGCATATGACCAGGTTCCTTTTTTAAGGCTGAATAATATTCCAGTGTGTGTGTGTGTGTGTGTGTGTGTGTGTGTACACTAGTTTTTGTATTCATTCATCAGTCAACAAACATTTGGGTTGTTGCCACATCTCAACTATTATGAATAATGCTACAATGAGTGTGAAAGCACAAATTTCTCTTTAAGACCCTAATTTCAATTCTTTTAGATAAATACCCAGAAGTAGGATTGCTGGGTCATGTGGTAGTTCTCTTTTAACTTTTTGAGGAACCTCTGTACTGTTTTAATTATATAATAGCTGCATCATTTTACATTCCTACCAAAAGTGCACAAGTGTTTCAATTTCTCCACATCCTCCCCATCATTTGGTAATTTTCTTCTTCTTCTTTTTTTTTTTTTTTTTGATAGTTGCAATCCTAATGAATGAGGAGATATCTCATTGTGATTTTTTATTTGCATATCCCTAATGATTAGTGATGCCAAACATATTTTTATACAATTGTTGGCCATTTGTATACCTTCTTTGGAGAGGTATATTCAAGTTTTTTGCCTATTTTTAATTGGATTATTTTTGTTATTGGGTTGCAGGGATTCTTTTTTTTTTTTTTAAGCAGGGATTCTTTATATATCTTGGATACTATTTTGGTTTGCAAATATTTTCTTATTCTGTAAGTTGACTTTTCACTCTTGTTGATTTCTGTGCATAAATTTGAAGTTGGGTGTAGTTCATTTTTATATTCCTATTTTTATTGTCTGGGCTTTTGGTGTAATATCCAAGAAATCACTGCCAAGTCCAATGTCATGAAGACTTTTCCCTATGTTTTCTTTAAGGAGTTTTATAGTTTCAGGTTTTATGTTTAGGTCATTAATCCATTTTGAATTGATTTTTGTAAATTGTTCAAAGGAAGGGCCCAAGTTTATTCTTTTGTATGTGGATATACAGTTTTCTCAACACCATTTGTTGAAAATAGTATGCTTTCCTTATTGTGTAGCTTGGTACTCTTGTTGAAGACATTTGACCATATATATATACATGAAGATTTATTTCTGGGCTCTCTGTTCTGTTGGTCTGCATGTCTGTCTTTATGTTGGTACCATACTGTTTTAATTACTGTAGGCTGGCAATATTTTTTTTAATTAGTAAGTGTAAAGAATTGTTCTTTTTTTAAAAGATTATCTGGCCTATTTGGGGTCCTTTGAGATTGCATATGAATTTTAGGCTAGCCTTTTCAATTTCTGCAAATTAATTTTAAAAAGCAATTGGGATTTTAATAGGGATTGCACTAAATCTGTGCTTGCTCTGGATAGTGTGCAATATTAAATCTTCCAATCTATGAACATAGACTGTCTTACCATTTGTTTATGTCTTCTTTCTTTTTAAGCATTTTTTGTTGCTGTTGTTCTTAGTGTGTAAGCCATTCACCTTCTTGGTTAAGTTTATTCTTAGGTATTTTATTATTTTTGAGGCAATTGTAAGACTATTTTCTTAATTTACTTTTCAGGTTATTGTTAGTGTTTAGACACGCAGCTGGTTTTTTGTGTATTGTAATTGGTTTTGTATCTTTGCTGAATTCACTTATTAATTCTATCAATTTTTTTTGAGTGAAATCCTTAAGGTTTTCTACATATAAGATCATGTCATCTGCCAACAGAGAAAATTTTATTTCTTCCTTTCTGATTTGGATGACTTTTATTTCCTTTCTTATCTACTTGCTCTGCCTAGGATTTCTAGTACTATGTTGAATAGAAATGATTTAGAACAAATCTTTGTTCCTAATTTTAGAGGAAAGTGTTCAGTTTTTCGTCATTGAGAATAATGATATCGCATGGGCTTTTATTTATGGTTTTTATTATATTGAAGTAATTTCCTTCCAGTTTTAGTTGAGTGTTTTCATCATAAAAGAGTGTTTTATTTTGTCAAGGGCTTTTTTCTGTATCAGTTGAGATAGTCTTGTAGTTACTGTCCTGTAATGTGATATTCTATACTTTTATTTTCGTATGCTGAACCATTTTTGCATCACATGAATAAATCTCACTTGGTCCTAGTGTATAATTCTTTTAACGTATTGTTGAGTTCAGTTTGCTTATATTTTGTTGAGGATTTTTGTAGCACTATTCATCAAGAATACTGGACTATAGTTTTCTTTTCTTGTGGTTATCTTTGCCTGATTTTATGCCAGCTTCATAAAGAGAGTTTGAAAATATTCCCTCCTCTTCAGTTTTTGGAAGAGTTTAAGAAATCATGTTAATTCTTTAAATGTTGGTAGAATTCTTAGTGGAGCCATCTGGCTCAGGGCTTTTCTTTGTGAGAAAGTTTTGATTACTGATTTAATCTCCTTACTAGATACAGTTCTGCTCAGATTTAAATTTTCTTCATGATTTAGTCTTGGTAGGTTGTATATTTCTAGAGCTTTATCCATTTCTTGTAGATTATTCAATTTGTTGGCATATGATTGTTTATAGCATGCTTTTATGATCGTTTTTTTTATTTGTTATACCAGTTGCAATGTTTTCTATTTTTGTTGTCTTCTACTTTTCTTAGCCTAAAGGTTTGTCAATCTTCTTTACTTAAAAAAAAAAAAATCAAAACCTTTAGTTTCATGTTTTTTTCATATTCTTTCTTTCATTTCTGCTTTATTCTTTATTGTTTCCTTTCCTTTGCTGGCTTTTGGTTTAGTGTGGTCTTTTTCTAGTTCCTTGAAGTATAAAGTCAGGCTGTTGATTTGAGATCTTTTGTTTTCAACATATCTATTCACTGCTATACATTTCCCTTTTGGAACTGCTTTTGCTGTATCCCATAAGCTTTGTTTTTTTTTTTTTTTCCTTTATTTGCCTTAAGATATTTTCTAATTTCTTGTGATTTTTTCTTTGACCTATTGATTGTTCAAGAATATAATTTTTGACAGATAAAAGCTTCATGAAGGAAATTATTTGGGGATGTTTAGTTGACTGTTGTATCCCTAGTGCTAGGCACATAGATATAAGCACTCAATAAATATGTGTTAAATAAATGAACAGTATTCCATTTTTCTAAGAAATCACCAAAGTGAAACTTTATAAAAACATCAGAAATTTTATTTTTAAAACAACAATGACAATAAACAACAAGCTGCATATTAGAGCATAACAACTAAATATACAGTAGAACATATATAGTCAAATTTAAAAGCAGAGAAGAAAATTGGTTATTTTTATTACCCCCTCCCCCAACTGACAGATCCACCACAGATTTTGGGTTAAAAAATACTTTTTCACTGTCCAGTTGGATTCTTGACCTCTTGACACAGTCGCATGTTGTTGCTACTACTGAAATCCATGCATTAGGGACAGAAATGAGTCAAGTGGCTCTCAAAATTTGAAGGAATTTGATGCTTTATTTATTACTCTGCCCCAATGACCATTTGTAGCAGCAGTGACTTAGTGGTACCTAAGGCTGAAATCTCTCTGAATTTCAAGTTATATCATTGAGGTTTATAGAATTAGGATTTAAAATTTGTGAAATACTCTGCTCCCTCTTACCAGATCATTTTTTTACTGCTCTTAGCTTAAGGACAAAGATGGGGGAGAGGGTGGAGTAGGAAAGCTGTACTGAACTGATGAATAAAAGTTATCATTCATATCTTCTTCCTTCCTTTGTCCCTTCTGTAAGGAAGTATTTTTGAAGTGGCATAGAGACAATGGCAGCATATCTCTCTGCACAGGGTCTTTAAGTTTATACATGTTTGCTATGAGTGGTAAAAACAAATTCCCATGCATAAGAAACTCAAGAGGACTACTATCTGAATTCTTTTAGTCTTCTTTTATATATATCCTGCCCCCCTGCCCAGCATTTTCTGTGTAGACTTCACTGTAGGATCAACTAGATTTCAATCCACATTGTGGGTACTGTTTTTATTTGAATTCTATGGAAAGTTTTAAAGGGCCCTAGAATGTCTCTTTCTACCTAGACTACTAAAGTGTTATAGAATAACATTCATTTATTTAGCACTGGAACTCACTAAACCATCTCCACCTCCTGTAGTTAATTTTCTTAATCAAATATTTTAAAATTTACATTATATGCACATTATAAGAAGTCACGTTACAGATATGTAAGTATTAAACTTTTCTGTTTTCCCTCTTTAGGTCCCTTGCCCCTGAGACAGCCAGTATTATCATTCTAGTTATTTTGTGCCCACTCTTACCATCCTCATTCAAATATGAATGAATATATAAGCTCCTTGCCTCCATCAATATTTTTCAGAAAAAATAGGATTATATCCTACACAACACTCTAGAGAGACTGGATATCTGTCACTGTAATCATGATGCTGGGAATAATGATTACCTGTTATAACTTTGTGTTGAATTTAGAATTAAAATTACTCTGTAATTTGTCCTTATTTATAGTGAATTCCATGGGGGGGGTCTAAGAGATTTTTTAAACAGAATAGATGCTCATAGGTATTTGTTAGATTGAAGAAAAAATAAAAACACAAAGATTAATGCAGAAAGTTTTTCAAGATATTTGATGGTATTTCTGAAATAAAACAAAATGAAAAGAGCCAAGAATGGGCTATGAGTCTATGATATCTTTAAAAGGTACAACTTCTAGGAATGTGGGCTTTTACAACTATTGTAAAATATATAATTGTCCTATGAGATTATTTCAACAAAAATAAAGTACTAAGCCACAGTAGTTGGTTAATAAAATTGAGGCTAAATTTCTGTGAATCTGTTTCTTTAAAAATGCAGTGGCCTTGTCAACAATTAATTTGAAGTATCATTTCCCATAAAGCTGTTTGGAAAATCTAAAACAACTATATAAGGAAGAAAAACCTTGTGAATGGTGAAAAGTAAAAGTCTTGATTCTTCTGTTAAAGGTTATGCATTTTAATATGATCTTTTGGCTGATTTATGTAAAGCTTTGTAGTTTTCATTTTCTCAAGCCTGTCAGTATAGTGATGTATAGCACATTTAGCATCAAGTTTGCCATAAACAATAAAGTCAAGGCCCCAAGGAAATTTTAATATATTTCCCCATTTTTTTAACTTTTTTTTTTTTAGTTTTTATTTATTTATGATAGTCACACACAGAGAGAGAGAGAGGCAGAGACACAGAGAGGGAGAAGCAGGCTCCATGCACCGGGAGCCCGACGTGGGATTCAATCCTGGGTCTCCAGGATCGCACCCTGGGCCAAAAGCAGGCGCTAAACTGCTGCGCCACCCAGGGTTCCCTATTTCCCCATTTTTAACCTGGAGCTTTCCATTATTCAGTTATTTTGTTGGGGATACCCTGTTTACTTGATGTAAGTTTTATATTCACATGAATAACTTTATAATTTTAACTTAAAGTACACTTTAAATAGATTATTAGAGAAATTTAAGGGTCATCATATGTAAAGTAAAAATTTTGGTGATGACTTAAATTTTACACTAACAACCTGTTATATTCTGGTTTGCTTAAGAGCATTTTTCTCTAACAAGATAAAAGAAAAGTAAACAAGAAAGTGACTTTCATGAAATATTATGCAACATGAAAAGGAAGCACATGTCTATAGAATTCTGTAAGAAAATATGAAGAAAATAACAATCAATTATAAATTAAAACATTGTATTCCAGAACCAATAGCTGTTACAGAGAGTATAAAGAGAGTTTTCAAGAAATTTATAACCTAGTGGAAATAATAAGTCCTTAAACATTATAACAGTAAGAAACAAAGTGTTAGGACAGTTCATCTGGTATGACTAAATGTATGAATATATGAGTTCAAGCTTGCATCATGGGAAGGATGTAAACAGTTAAAGAAAATGAAAAAAGGATGATAGATACGATAGAATAAGCAAAGGAAAGGGAGGGAAGAAGCAGAAGGCATAGTAAAAGGAGTATTCATCCAATGCTCTTGTACTACTGGAGCAAAGGATACATGCTTGGGGGTCCTGAGAGCAAGACTAAGAAAGGAAGTTATGGTACCGTGTTGGACAGTCTTTTTAATTCATGGCTAAACATTCTGTTTATTTAGAAAACAATGTAGCTGTATTATAGATTTTTGTGCAGATATACAAAAACTAGGAAGAAAAATCAATATGGCAATGAAATAGAACATGGGGATAATGAGAACAAGGAGTTCACTTAAAGAAGTTGCATGTTGTCGAAGAGTCTAGGCAAGATATGACTTCAACTAGAGAGATGGGCGTGGAGATGGAATGGTCTAAAACACATACTAGTGAATTAGCATGTAAGGACTTAAGATAACCAACTGAAGGTCATGGTAAAGAAAAGACAGCTGTAAGAGATGATGTCCATATTCTGTTCCGGAGTTATGAGGGGGAAAACAATTGTGTTAAAGAACAAAAATAGGCAGAAAGTACACCTGGAGGAGAAAATGAGTTCAAGGCTTATACACGATGAACTTGATACATGTTGGCAGTCATGTCCAGCAGCCAGTCAGAAATAAGGATCTAAAGTTAAGGAGAAAGTGTAGATATCAGCAGAAAGACCAGAAAGAGAGTAACTTGGGAATCACATGCATAGAGATTAAAAGTAAATTGTGAGAGAAGACAAAATTTCACAGACAGAAAATGTGGAAAAAGAAAAAAAAAATGGAGCTTTAAAAAGGCTTGGGGCTATATACACTTGTTGAAAGTAGGAAGCAGAGAAACTACTGAAATAGATAGAAGAAATCTTGAGCAAGTATAAGTCAGAATGGTACAGTGGTATATAACCAGTATAGGGTAATTTCTCAGGTAGATGGTGGTATTATTAAGGAAAAGAATTAACTAAGGACTATGAAGACCAAGAAAAGACCAACAGAAGTTCATCAAAGTAACTGAGGTCAAGCTAGATTGCAAATGTGTTATAGAGCAAATAGAAATTAAAGGAATTTAGGGAACAAATGATACTCTGAAATATCACTACATTCCTCATCTCACTATTATTTGGGGTAAAATGTTAATTAATTTACTGTGAATTTGAAATAGCAACGTGATTTTGATAAAACATATGGAAAAGTATCTGTATTTTTGTCCTCTAGCATTTATTTATCATTCTTTTGGAAATCATACTTTGTTTTACCTTCTAGAGTGTACCCTTCCCTAAAGATGGTGACTTAGCCCAACCCAAGACATTGAGATACAATGGGATTTCTGGGTAAGAAACTCTCACTGTTTCCCTCTGGTTCCACACAAAGAATGCCACATCAAAGCTTGTCATTCGCACAAAAAAATAATAAAATAAAATTAATTAAAATTAATTTTAAAAAATCCTAAAGGAGGCAACTTTTAGCAAATTACAACAGTGTAGACAGATAAAATGTCTAAGGAAAACTAATGAAAGAAATCACAGAACTAAATAAATAAATGGAGAGATACTCCATGATCATGGGTAGAAAGACAATATTGTCAAGATGTCTATTCTTTCTAATTTGGTCTACAGCTTCAATATAATCCCAATCAAAATGTCAGCAAGTTACAAACTGATTCTAATGTTTATGTGGAAAGGTAAAAGACTTAAAATAGTAAACAAAATATTGAAGAACAGTTACTGACTTCAAGACAAACTGTAAAGCTATAGTAATTAAGACATTGTGGTACTGGTAAAAAAAAAAAAAAAAGACAAATAATAGAGAATCCAGAAAAGGGCCCTCAACTCTATGGTCAACTAATATTCGACAAAGCAGGAAAGACTATCCACTGGAAAAAGGACAGTCTCTTCAATAAATGGTGCTGGGAAAATTGGACAGCCACATGCAGAAGAATGAAACTAGACCATTCTCTTACACCATACACAAAGATAAACTCAAAATGGATGAAAGATCTAAATGTGAGATAAGATTCCATCAAAATCCTAGAGGAGAACACAGGCAACACCCTTTTTGAACTCGGCCACAGCAACTTCTTGCAAGATACATCTATGAAGGCAAGAGAAACAAAAGCAAAAATGAACTATTGGGACTTCATCAAGATAAGAAGCTTCTGCACAGCAAAAGAAACAGTCAACAAACCTAAAAGACAACCTACAGAATGGGAGAAGATATTTGCAAATGACCTATCAGAGATAAAGGGCTAGTATCCAAGATCTATAAAGAACTTATTAAACTCAACAGCAAAGAAACAAACAATCCAATCATGAAATGGACAGAAGACATGAACAGAAATCTCACAGAGGAAGACATGGACATGGCCAACAAGCACATGAGGAAATGCTCTGCATCACTTGCCACCAGGGAAATACAAATCAAAACCACAATGAGATACCACCTCACACCAATGAGAATGGGAAAAATTAACAAGATAGGAAACAACAAATATTGGAGAGGATGTGGAGAAAGGGGAACCCTCTTGCACTGTTGGTGTGAAAGTGCAGCCACCTCCTGCACTGTTGGTGTGAAAGTGCAGCTCACTTAAGATCGTGAAAGAACTGGTGCAGCCACTCTGGAAAACTGTGCGGAGGTTCCTCAAAGAGTTAAAAATAGACCTGCCCTATGACCCAGCAATTGTACTGCTGGGGATTTACCTCAAAGATACAGATGCAGTGAAATGGCAGGACACCTACACCCCAATGTTTCTAGCAGCAATGTCCACAATAGCCAAACTGTGGAAGGAGCCTCGGTGTCCATCAAAAGATGATGGATAGGGATCCCTGGGTGGCGCAGCGGTTTGGCACCTGCCTTTGGCCCGGGGCGCGATCCTGGAGACCCGGGATCGAATCCCACGTCGGGCTCCCGGTGCATGGAGCCTGCTTCTCCCTCTGCCTATGTCTCTGCTTCTCTCTCACTGTGTGCCTATCATAAATAAATAAAATTTAAAAAAAAATTAAAAAAAAAAAGATGATGGATAAAGAAGATGTGGTTTATGTATACAATGGAATATTACTCAGGCATTAGAAATGATGAATACCCACCGTTTGCTTCGACGTGGATGGAACTGGAGGGTATTATGCTGAGTGAAGTAAGTCAATCAGAAAAGGATAAACATTATATGGTCTCATTCATTTGGGGAATATACATAATAGTGAAAGGGATTAGAGGGGAAAGGAGAGAAAATAAGTGGGAAATAACAGAGAGGGTGACAGACATGAGAGACACCTAACTCTGGGAAACGAACAAGGGGTAGTGGAAAGGGAGGTGGGTGGGGAGTTGGGGTGACTGAGGGGGGGCACTTGACGGGATGAGCACTGGGTAATATGCTATACGTTGGCAAATTGAACTCCAATTAAAAATAAAAAGAATAGACAAATAGAGCAAAAGAACAGAAGAGAGAGTCCAGAAATAGATCCACATAAATAGAAGTTAACTGATCTTTGGCAAAGGAGCAAGGCAAATGAAGGAGAAAAGATAGTTTTTTTTTTTTTTTTAAACAAAGGTGCCAGAACAGCTATACTTCCAGCTACCAAAAAAGAATCCAGACCCAGTCTTTATACTTCTATATATTCTTTATTTTTATAAAAATTAACTCAAAATAGGACACAGATCCAAATGTAAATGCAAAATTATAAAACTCCTAGAAGATAACATAAAATAAAATCTAGATGACTTTTGGTTTGGTGATGACTTTTTAGATACAATATCAAAGGCACGATACATGAAAGAAATAATAATTCAGGAAAATTAAAAGTTCTGCTCTATAAAAGACATTGCCCAGAAAATAAGAAGATAGCCATTGACCGGGAAAAATACATGCAAAAGACATAGCTGATAAAGAACTATTATTCAAAATATACAAAGAGCTCTTAAAGTTCAATAATAATAAAACAACTCAAAAAATGAGCAAAGATCTGAACAGAAACTTCAAAGAAGATATAGGAATGGGCAAATAAGCATATGAAAAGATGTTCCACATCAAATGTCATCAGGAAATGCATATTAAAGAACAATGACATAACACTGCACACCTATGGTAAAAGTCCAAAATATTGACAATATTGAATGCTGATGAGGCTGTAGAGCAATCAGAATTCTCATTTATTGCTGGTGGCAATATAAAATCTTACAGTCACACTGGAGGACAGTTTGATGGTTTCTAGAAAACTAAACACAGACTTAACTATACAATCTGGCAGTCACACTCCTTGGTATTTACTCAGGGGAGTTGAGCACAAAAACCTACACATGAATGTTTGTAGCAGCTTTACTTTTTATGCCTGTGTGTGTGTGTATTTTTTTATTGAAGTTCAATTTGCAACATATAGCATAACATGCATTGCTCATCCCCTCAAGTTAGCAACTTTACTTAAAATTGCCAACTTAGAAGCAACCAAGATGTTTGGTAGGTGAATGATAATTAAACTGTGGCACATCCAGGCAATGGAATATTATTCAACAATTAAAACTCAGGAAAAGACATGGAGGAAGTTAAATACATATTTCTAGGCAAAAAAAGCCAATGTGAAAAGGCTACATGTGGTATGACTGCAACTATATGGCATTCTAGAACTGTAGAGACAGTAATAAGATCAATGGTTACCAGGAGTAAGAGGGAAAGAAAGGATGAATAGGCAGGGCGCTGCAGATTTCTAGGGCAGTGAAACTATTTTGTATGATGCTATAGTGGTGGATACATGTCGCTATACATTTGCCCAAATCCATAGAATGTACAATATTAAGAGCAAACCATAATGGAAACTATGTACTTTGGGTGATAATGACGTGTTGATGTGGGTTCATTGACTGTAACAAATGGCCACTTGGATGCCAGATATTGATTGTAGGGAAAGGCTGTTCATGTGGGCATATGGGAACTTTCTGTTCCTTCTGCTCAATTTTGCTGTGAATCCAAACCTGTTGTAAAAAAAATAAGTCTATTCAAAGTTGTCTACGGTCAGCACGGATAATACCAATATTTTGTTTTTTCATAACTTGGCTATTGTAGATAATGTTGCTATAAATACTGGAGTGCCTGCATCTCATTGAATTAATATTTTCGTATTCTTTGGGTAAATACCAGTGTGGAATTGCTGGATTATACGGTAGTTCTATTTTTAACTTTTTGATAAACCTCTACACTGTTTCTAGAGTGGCTGCACCAGTTTGCATTCCCACCAATTTAAGATCGTTCCCCTTTCTCCACATCCTCACCAACACCTGCAGTTTCTTGTATTGTTGATTTTAGACATTTGGACAGATATGAGGTGATTATCTCATTGTAGTTTTGACTTACATTTCCCTGCTGATGAATGATGTTGAACATCTTTTCATGTGTCTGTTGGCCACCTGCATGTCTTCTTTGGAGAAATGTCTGTTCATGTGTTCTGCCCATTTTTTAATTTGATTATTTGTTTTTTGGGTGTTGAGTTTCATAAGTTCTTTACATATTTCAGATACTAACCCTTAATCAGATATGTCATTTGCAAATATCTTCTCCTATCCCATAGGTTGCCTTTTAGTTTTGTTGACTGTTCTTTTGGGTGTGTAAAAGCTTCTTATTTTGATGTAGCCCCAGTAGTTTATTTTTGCCCTTGCTTCCCTTGCCTCAAAAGATAGATCTAGAAAAAAGTTGCTATAGCCAATGTCAAAGAGGTTACTTCCTATGTTCTTGTCTGGGATTTCGATGGTTCCAGGTCTTTAATATATTTTGAGTTTGTTTTTGTGTATGGTTTAAGAAAGTGGTCCAGTTTCATTCCTTTGTATGTTGCTGTCCAGTTTCCCAAACACCCATTTATTGAAGAGATTGTCTTTTTACCATTGGGTATAAGAACTCATTCTTCAATGTTATAAAATAGACTATGATTTACCAATATTCTTAATTGCCCAATACTGTTGATAAAATGAATACTATACCAAAACAAAAATGACAAGTCATGTCAGTAACAGCCAGCAGAATAAACTTGATTGGCTAAATAAAGTGATTGCCTTTTCATTCTAATATTCAAATGCTCTGCATCATTATATTACTGGAAAGCAGGAAAGAGAGAAGAAGGGAAATAAAACTGTGATGAAAGCAAAGAAATGTTCCAGAAATGAGTTAGAGATGAAGTAAAAGGGGAAAAAAGGGCACAGATCATGTACAGATCATGGATAGTACACAGTAACAAAAGTTAGAGAAAGTGAATCCTGAGGAAGTCGCCAATAATAAAGAATGAGACTTTCACATTTCCCCAATTAATCAATGTTTCTATTAACCTCTTCTGATAAAGATATATATTTGTAAGAATAAAAAAATGCAGAGAAGAAGCTGGACATAAGAAAGCTAAGAAAATGCTATGTGGTCTTTTTCATATAGAAATGGTAGCTTAGTAAACAATGTCCAAAAATGCTCTTCAAGAATGATGTATATAGTTAGGTGTTCTGCAGTTGTCGGACACCGGGGACACCTATTAAAAAAAAAAAAAGAGGAAGAAGAAGAAAAATGCACCATATTTATTCAGTGTCAGTGAATATACTCCACTTAAATAACATTCTTTTCTTTCAGACGGCAATGGACTGGGAAAACAAATGAAATACTAAAAAAACAAGGTGAACAATGAGCTATTTAGGTAAAGCTGAGCATATTATGGCTGATGTGTCTAAACAGAAATTCAGTGGGTTTCACTCTCTGTGTGCGCACATGGCAGCAATAGTAGTCGAGACCTATAAGATAAGATGAAGGATTCATTGAATATGAAGGATGTTTGAAGAGCACAGATTCATTTTCTCAAGGATTACCAACTTTTTGGGAAAAGGTCACCAATAACCATCTTCTCATTTAATTCAGTGATCTACTTTCAATCCTATCTATCCTAATTTTTCTGGAGCCAATGCATATGTCAATTTTCTCTTGAAATCATTGTGAAAGTAAATCTTAGATTTACTTGCCTTGTCCTCCAAGTGCAATTCCAAAAAGCGTAGATAAGCAACAGGTGCAAATGCATCAGCTGAATGTATGACCACTTCTGATGAATCACTAAAACACAAACATTTTATAATGCATTTATTTACTACATAAATTGTGGCAAATTGTTTTCTGCTAGTGACTAGAAGAGACCACAAATCCTCCTTTTGTATTTATTTCCACTAGTAAACAATATGTAGTGACTAACATCATTTTTAATAATCCAATATTTAACTAGGAAAAGGACAGAGGATGCTACATTTGCAAGAAAAAGTAAAGAAGCTTTTGTCTTTATAATGACACATAGTTCAACTTTCAGGTTCACTCAAAGCTCTCTGAACAGTTTTGAAACTTAAAATTCGTATTCAATTTCATTTTCACAAATTTGCTTGGTAGGGGCTAACCATTAAACAATAGCGCTTTATCTTCATTATTCCTTTCATTTTCAAGAGGTAATTCATTCAGTGTTTCACACAAAATCTCAATTATCCTTCACAAAAGCAGTACTGGTGACGGTTTTAAGCTCTAGGTGAACTCTTCACACTGCAATATCATTGCTATTAAAATTGATTGTTTGACATAGTAATTACCACATTCAGGTAAAATGGTATGAACTGCTCGCTGGCACCATATGGATACATGTAAATTAACTCAACTTTTATCAAAGATACCCTGTAAAGCACCTATGAATAACTAAGATTATGTGTGAAGTTCAAATAACTAATTATTTTTTATTGTTGTTTATTAAGAAAGCCATTCAACTGAAATTTTAAAAATAGAATTTCCCCGTATCTCTTTAATGCCTTGGGAACTAGTTCCATTGTTTATATTAATACATTGTTAGCAATTTAACCTTTGTAGGATAGCAAAATAAATTGTTACTTTATTTGACTTTGCCACTAATGTAAGATATTTTTGAGTTAACTTTTGTAGTGAAGTTACTTAGTGGCAAAAAAAGGAACCTCAAAATATTTGGCTCCAAAATATTAAATTTTCATGGACAAAATCTGTTTACTTTCCCCTTTGAACAATCAGAGATAGAGGCAAAAAATGTTTGATGATTAAAAATGTCAACTACCGTTCATGAACCTTTATCAAATATGCCTCTTGTTAATGCTTAGGAAAAATAACATTAAAAAGGGTTTCTGTGACAAGGAAAGCAACTTAGGCTATAAAAGAAACAGAATTATTAAAGAGTCAGGATCCTGACAGAAAGATAACCTGCCTTCACAGGCTACATTAACCAAAAGACGTCTCTGGTATGGGGGTGCGGGGGGGGGGGGCGGGTGGAGAGAAAGAGAAAGTAAAGAGGCCTGACTTGCTCTCCCACACCTACCCCTCTGGCTTGTTACCTCTGGTCTTGTTTTTTCTACTTACTCCAAAATTGTATCTTGGCTCATCAATCAGATTCAAATCCCAATTCCTATGTACAACCCTCACTCTTACATTAAATTTCAATCTCCCTACTCCTGATCTCAGCCTTAGAAACTGACCATGAGCCTTAATTATACCTAATCTAGGCAGCTTGGTTTTGCTATCCTTCACAATGGAGTGCAGCAAAACTATAATTAACCTGGCACCAATGCTATGTCAGTAGAAAGGGTTTCAAGCCCTCCCTTCTCATGCCAGCTACCTGCACTAGAAACAGAAGGCTGACAGCAAATAGCTCATTTAATTAATGTAATTACTGCATTCTGAATAAAGATGGTTATCCAGAGAAAATACAGAATATTCTAAGCACTAAATAAAGAAGAATATGATTTTTATGGATTCTATTAAACTCATAATCTCTAATTGACTAACATCATTTCATTCACTTCTACAAAGCCAGCCAACTGGAAGAGACTAGATCTCAAATGAACAGTTTTTAGTTTCAAACAGAATAATGCCACTATTGCTCTTCTTTTCCCTTTCAGAAACTCAAATGAAATTCAACTTTCAAGGATCTTTGGTTTCTGTCTGCTTTGTGGGTTTCTCGGAAATCTAGAGTATGATCTGTTGGAATATCCTCAGAGTTACCCAGAAAATTAAGACTAACTTGTGCCACAGCAAAAATGCTCTTTTCCCTGTTAATGTAAATAGTCAGTTTGGGCAGTGTATCTTATGAAACTGAGGTTTCTCTGTAGCCTAGAGGGCTAGCCCATGTTCCCTTTCATTTCTGCATTAGGCTCACCCCTAGATACAACTTCAAAAGGACAGCTGCTGAGTCAGGCCAGCATCCCAAGGTGTGAGGTCGTGTGTGTGTGTGTGTGTGTGTGTACAGCCCTGGGGTATATATATATATATATATATATATATATATATATATATATATATATATACCCTCACTTCAAAACAAAAAAAACTTATATTCTCTTGAGACAGCCATGGTCTTTGTTCCTACCTTTCCTCTAAGAAGACAACTATACAAAGATATTCCCTGTGGACTCACACTTCTCCTTAGAGACATCTCCAGTGTCATTTCTGTGAAGCCTTCCTTGACATTCTCCAACAGTTCTAGTTTTCTCCTTTTATGTGCTTTAGTAATGTGTTCACAGCCTTTTCATTGCACATCCAATACATTATAATTATGTGCCTATATGCTTGTCTGTCTCTTAGAGAGGGACCAAGTTCGGGTCACCTTTGTCTGACTCTCCCCGACCCCACCCCTCTTGGCTCAGTATAGAGTACATTTACGGTATTTATCAGAAATGTGTTGAATAAATGACTGTATAGTGAAACTCTGATAAGTATCTTCACATTACACACTATTAACTCTCACAAACCCACACTGATTTTTTAATTACCTGTCTTCTCACGGATATATACTTTCTCATATGCATGTACCACATGAACATTTTATCCATATACACACACGTGTGCCATAATAACACCATACTATAATAATACCATATGGTATCCCTGGCCTAATAAAGATAACATTTAATAGATCTAAAAATGTAAATATAAGAAAAATAGTTCATAAATTTAAATAAATCCCAGGTGATACAGGATAGATGTCAGAAGGTAAGTAAGCACTTGATTCATTCCCACTGCTAAATGCCACATTGTTATACTCTGTGCTGAGTTATGTCTTGAGTGGGGAGCAAATAGGAGAAGGTGGGAAAAATGAATACAAAGTGTTTTAACCATAGGATTTAATCCTTCTTTCCTTATGTCCTTCCTCCCCGCCCTTTCTCCTTCCTTCCCATTCTTCCTTCCTTCCATCCATCCCATGTGTAGCAACTTTACATCAGTAGTATAGTAACATTGATAATTCAAATGGAAAGATGGAGTTGTATCAAATACTGACATTTTATAAATATGTTCATTAATAGAAGAAAATCACTTTCTTTAATACAACATTAAGATTTCAGTTCTTATGTCTGATATACATACATATATATTTTAAAGTAAGAAGCAATAAGAAAGTAGGCTCTTTTTTTGAGGACCTACAATTGTCCCAGAATTATCCTCCTTTTGTAAAGCCTAGGCTATAATTCTTTTCCTCAAGGCCTCTCAGAATAAATCCTTCACTTTCTAATATAAAAATCTGCATCTAGAAGTGAGTAATCACATATTTATTGACATGAAAAATGAATTGTAAAGTGTTCCAGTTAGAAAAATTTTAAATTACTTCCAAAGACTGCTATATCAGTCTTTCCTACAAGATTTAAAAAATGTTAATTGGGGCAAAATGTATCTCATAAACTTCCAGAACCACCCTATTTCTCTAAATTACTTTGGGATCCAAAAATGATTCAATCTATGTTTTTGAAAAAAAAAAAATCCCTAATAATAATCAAGCCATTTTGCAAATAAGTTTACTTTTTCTCCCCTTAGAGGCAGTTTTCTCCTTTTCATCAAAAAAAATTTGTACCAGATATTTGATTTGTACCAGATTTCTTTTTTTTTTAATTTTTAAAAAGATTTTATTTATTTATTCATGAGATACACCGAGAGGCAGAGACACTGGCAGAGGGAGAAGCAGGCTCCATGCAGGAAGTCCAATGCGGCACTCGATCCTGGGACTCCAGGGTCACGCTCTGGGCCGAAGGTAGATGCTAACCCACTGAGCCACCCAGGGATCCCCCTGAAATGAGATTTCTAATAATCAGTTAGTTTTATGCCAACTGTGGCAGACCACTATTAAATAGAACAAGAGAAGCTGTTAAATTTGACCAAAGAATGAATTCAAAGTTATAGGATCCAGTATTCTTAATGGTCAACTGTCAACAAATAGTTACAAGAACTAAACTTCTTTTAATTGTATCATCTCTAAATAAAATAACTTTCATTTACATATAGTTTTGGAATGTGCAATGTATATTCACTCACACTATCACATTTAATGCTTATTAAGTAGGTATAAGGACATTTTTTATTTTAAAGAGGAGGTAAGATTTTATTTTATTTATCTATTTTTAAAGATTTTATTTATTCACGAAAGACACAGAGAGAGGCAGAGACACAGGTAGAGAGAGAAGCAGGCTCCATGCAGGGAGCCCAATGTGGGACTCGATCCCGGAACTCCAGGATCACGCCCTGAGCCAAAGGGCAGGTGCTTAACCGCTGAGCCACTCAGGCATCCTGAGGAGGAAAGATTTTATACAATAGGTGACATGCTTTTTCCACTAAACTAGGATATGTCCCAACCTATAACCTCCAATTATAACCTAAAAAGAACACATGGGATAACTAAGTGAAAATGGGATAAGTAAAAACAAACAAATAATAAATAACAAATTAATTCAATAATATTTAACAAATATTTATATTAGTGACAACTACATGTTCTAAGAGTTCAAGAATGAGAACAAGTAGAGGGGATAGCAGCAAAAGCCTTTAAAAATGGAAGGATTTTTACAGCATAGGAAATATGGCCACTGGTACTATAGTAGTAGCAAACAGCACTGCATGGTAATAGAGGGTGGCCACATTTGTGGTGAGCAGAGCATAACCTGTAGATTTGTCAGATCACTATGCTGTACACCTGAAACTAATATAATGTTTTGTGTCAACTATATTTCAATTTTTTTTTTTAAAAAAGGAAGGATTTAGCAAAGAGGAGAAAAATGGGAAGGCAAGCTACAGAAAAGGCATCAAGAAAGCTATGAAGATAAGGTGAGGCACAGCCTATGAAGAAAAAAGCATAGAAAATGCTTAAGTGTCAAAATTAGATGAGTGATTAACTGATAAATGAGTAGGAGTGAAAAGACAGTGCTTCTTCTGTGTTCTCAAGATACACATCTGTATGTTAGCACTTAGGTATTGTTGATTTGCCCGTCTCTCCTGTTACACGAAGACTTCTACAGAGTGGAGCAGTAGCTTGCTGAGTTCCACCCACATAATCCACCTCAACAAACCATTATTCAATGGAACTGAAAAGCTCATTTCAGCACTAGAGGGTTTTAAGATACCTCTCCTGGCATCCCGCTCTATAATAGCATGACTAATTTCTCTCATGCCATTGTCTCAGCCAGGCTTAGGTTTCCTTGCCTACAAGCGATGTCTACAAAAGTTTCAGTTTTCAGGTCTAAAGCACTATAATAAATAGACCTTCTGGTTATGTAATACAGTACATTTCTTATAATTCTCGGTTATTCATAAAGACCTCTAGGACTTCAAGTTGTCAAGTAAATGGGAAAAGTTGTATTCTTTGGCATTTTTCATTTATCGTCTTTTTTAAAACTAATTTCAGTTAGTTCCATATTAAAAAGTAAATATACTGCAAGTTTCTTATTATACTGTAATTTCACCCTCACATGCAAATAGGTTTCTTGAATAACAAAACAGTATTTTTTTTTATAGAAGACCTAATGTACACTTCATTCATGAATCATTTTGTGATGAGAAGTCAGAAGAAATATCTTTCACATATGAACTTATAACTTTTATCCTTTACCATTTTGTATCTTAATTGTACACAGATGTGTCTTCCACTCAACCTCTGAAGGCAGGCGCTATCCTGAACATCAATGGTGCCCAGTAGAATGCTTTAGACACAATAGGTACTTGCCAAATAAATTATTCTGTCAATGATTATTAAATGGAAAAGAAGTTAGAAGAACATGAAAGAAGTAAGGGTGTATGAATATTAAAAATATGATAATGAAAATGTCTTGGCCATGTTTCACTAAATAGACATTTTTTAGAAAATTCATTTAGAATTGTCTTAATTTTCTTAGATCACTCCTCTGCTCATTATTAACATGTACAAAGGAATCACCCCTTAGTGGTGAACATGCTGAAGCTGTCTACTCAATACAGGATTCCAATCTTTCATCAGATGAGCCTCCTGAAATCAAGCATAATTCTGCCAATCTTTTCCAAGAAAAGAGCTTAGGAAAAGCAGACAAAGTGCTCTCTTGGCATAGGAGAAGGACAACAGAAATTAGAGTACAAATAACAATGTTAACAGGATGAAAAAAAAGTTCTTGTTTCTCACTTTACTAATTTTAACAATCTGTGGCAAAGAAATCACAGTGCTTGCCATAAACTGAATTCACTCAGAAACAAAGTTTATATGTAAAAATAACCTTAAATAATAAAATAGAAATGTTTAGCATTACTATTCCAAGTTGTAAAAGCCAAGAAAAGGGAAAAAGAGGATGGAGTTAATGGAACCCACAGGCTACTGATGTGGCAGTTTAT
The DNA here is from genome assembly GCF_048418805.1 of Vulpes vulpes. Lineage (NCBI taxonomy): Eukaryota > Metazoa > Chordata > Mammalia > Carnivora > Canidae > Vulpes > Vulpes vulpes. The sequence continues at coordinate 42,773,529 of NC_132794.1, forward strand.
CAAATGTAGCTGTAATGAAAGATAAATAATACAGGCAATTCACACTTCATGAAAGGATAAAAGTGTCAGTGTGCAGGTACCACTTTTACTGCAGGGCATAATCAGCAAGTAAACGAAAGTGCAATGTCTAAAAAGTTTATAGCCTTCTATGAAGGCCTCATCTTGTCAGGTATTGATTTAGGTATTCAGACAACTTCACTGGTATTAAACAAATGGAGTGTTTGTGAACTTAGAGGACACGTTCTATTTCTCCCAACAAAAGTTGCCTCAAGCTTAATGTTAAGTTGTTTCCATCACTTAAATGTAAGGAGAGGGGAAAAAATGCTGAAATGGTATCTTACACAATTATTTTCTTCTTAAATAGAGGGCAATCCAAAGTGAATGTTTCATACTCTCCACCTTCTCCACAAACATGGACTCCATACTTCTTAGAAAGCTGGAGATAGGAAAACAATAACAAAACAACAACAAAACAGGAAACTTAAAATTAGACAGTAAAAAGGCTCACTTAATATTATTTTTTCCTAAAAAAAAATCCATGCAAGAAACTTTAATTGCAAAATCTATCACAAGCTATAGGAAAGCAACTATATTTCTACTTAGAGCAGGTGTTCTAACATTTTATGTATAATGAGGAAACTTAGAGATTACTATAAATTTTAAGAAGGACACTAGCTTTCGATTCAAAGAAGGCTAAGGAGGAAAGGTACTTAAGTCATTAGGTAGTAAATGAAAATATATGTTGCCAACGTGTGCTTCCCTTTACCCTTTGACCTATATGTGAATGGGAGAAAAACAGGTTGTGTTCAGAGCATTTCTCAGAGACACAGAGAAAGCAATCTAAGGCCTTTCTTTTGGCCTGTGAACAGAAAGGAGTCACAGACATGGTTATTATGCTTGAGGTTATTATTAGTGAAGTTGCAAAGGTACTGAGAACAAGTGAAGTTCCAAAGCTGTAGACAAGCTTAGGAAGGTCTGCTCCAAGAAAAGTTGGGATAGCTTATCGTGTTGTCTAATTAAACCTGAAATTAAAAAAGAAGCAAGCAAAGAAA